>NC_082714.1:157881724-158099224 GCF_030144855.1 Hypanus sabinus | reverse complement strand
TGGAATGAGTTGGAGTGAGGTAGTGTTCACGGGTTCAACGTCCATTCGTAAATCTCATGGTAGAGGGGAAGAAGCTGTTCCTGAATCACTGAGTGTGTTTCTTCAGGCTCCTGTATCTCTTCCTTGATGGTAGCAATTGTTGTTCCATGTGCCCGGAGCAGATACGAGTCTGTCCACTCAGGACCCAGGGCCAGGTCAATCTTCACCTGGCATCTCATCCACAGCCATTGCAACATGGGTGGCCCTGAGCTGGCATCGCCTGATGAAGTCCTGGAAGCACACAAGCCTCCACACGATGTCAACGTGTTGATCCAGATTGTGGAGGATGGTAGCAATGAGAAGAGGGCATGTCCTGGATGATGGGAGTCCTTAATGATGGATGTCACCTTTTTGAGGCATTGCTCCTTGAAGGTTAAATCAAGACGTACAAACAAGCTGGATGAACTCAGCAGGTTGGGCAGCATCCGTTGAAAGGAGCAGTCAACGTTTCGGGCCGAGACCCTTCGTCAGGACTCCTTGAAGGTTGTCTGGATGCTGGGGAGACTAGTGCTCATGATGGAATTGACTGAGTTTAGAACTCTTCGCAGCCTATTTCGATCCATCCAGTGTAGTGGCCCCACCATGCCGGACAGTGATGCAGCCAGATAGAATGTTCTCCACGGTACATCTGTAGAAATTTGCGAGTGTCTTTGGTGACATACCAAATCTCCTCAAACTCCTTATGAAATCTAGCCACTGTCGTGCCTTCTTTGTAGCTGCATCGACGTTTTGGGCCCAGGATAGACCCTCAGAGATGTGGAAATTGCTCACCCTTTTCTATGAGGACTGGCGTGTGTTCCCTTGTCTCACCCTTTCTGAAGTCCACAGTCAACTCTTTGGTCTGACTGACATTGAGTGCAAGGTTGTTGCTGTGACACCACTCAACTAGCTGATATACCTCGCTCCTGCACACCTTCTCGTCACCATCTGAAATTCTGCCAACAATAGTTGTATCATCAGCAGATTTATAGATGACATTTGCGATGTGCCTAGCCATATGGTCAAGGGTGTAGAGAGAGTACAGCAGTGGGCTAAATGGTTCAAATAATTCTATGTAATATCAGAGAATGTATAGAGCATACAACCTGAAATTCTTACTCTTCACAGATAGCCTCGAAACAAGAAAGCTCAAAGAATGAGTGTTAGCAACATCAGAACCTTGTCGTCTCTCTCCCTCTCCCATCACACAAGCAGCAGCAGAGGCATCAACCCTCCCCACCTGTGCCATCGGAAGAAGCAACACCCCAAACCAGGCTAACAGTAGCAAAAACTCCCAGAGAGACCTCGACCATCAAAACTGCATTCCATAACCCAATATCTCAGAAAAGTTCTCTCTCTCCAGCAAGTGAGAGGCAGGTTGTTCCTGCAGTAACGAGAGCAGAGGCTAGCAGCTGGCTGTTCTGAAGTTACAATCTTCTGCGTTGCTTCATCAAGCCCGCCGATTGGGCACTGAGAGGTTCTCACCCACGAGACAGAGAGAGGGACAGGGTGGAGAGAGAGGGGGAGAGAGAAAGTGAGAGAGAGAGGGAAAGAGAGGGGGGAGGGGAGTGGAGAGACAGAGGAAGAGAGAGAAAAGGGAGAGAGAAAAAGAGAGAGAGGAGAGAGAGGGGGTGAATAGAGAGGAGAGAGAGAGAAGGGAGACAGAAAGGGGGTGAGAGAGGGGAGAGAGAGAGGAAGAGAGAGAAAAGGAAGGGAGAGAGAGAAGAGAGAGAGGGAGAGACAGAGAGAGAGAGGGAGGAGAGAGAGAAGGGAAAGGGGAGAGAGAAGGGAGAGAGAGAGGGGAGAGAGAGAGCAGGGCAGAGAGAGAGGAAGGGGGAGAGAGAGAGAGAGAGGACTTCTTCTGACAGTAGCACACACTGCCCGCTGTCTCGATGTTTCTGTCTCCCAAGATGCTTCAGTTAGTGAAATTGGTGAGGAACCAGCTCACCTACAGGGCCACTCCCCAAAGACACATCCATTCCTGGCGATAGTGAAGAACCAGGCCGTACAGCTGGTCTGAAGATCGACTGCTTGCAAAGAACCACAGTTTGAGCTGTGAATCACAGACGCCGACAGAAGCCCAGCCACCTTGAAAAGAAAAGAAAGAATAAGGGAGAAGAATAAGCTACTTTGTGGACAAGCTGGAAGAAGCCGCCTGGGTCTGCAAGAACATCTGATGCCATCTTTCCTTGCTCCTCCTCCAATAGCACACATCCTTGAGGTGTGCCAGTGTTGATCGTCAGCGAGGTGGACATTGAAGCGGGTACAATTATTATGTTTAAAATACACTTGGGCAGGAAAAATTGAGAGGGATATAAGCCACATACAGGGAAATAGGACTAGTTCGAGTAGACATCTTGGTCAGCATGGACAAATGGGGCCGCAGTGCTGTATAAATCTCTAACTCCATGACGTGCCCTGCCATATAAAGTGAAAAGAAGGAAACAGAGACATTGAAACAGACAGTGGTAGAATCGTAGATAAAATAAAGCTGAAATATAAAAGCAAAGTGGCACTATACATAGGCAAATACATAGAGTCAATACATTTGCAAAACTGTCCAGTAAGTTGAAGGCTTTGGTACTGGGACCACACATCAGGAAATCAGACACTTGCTTCCCATGATGTTGTTCCATTTAAAGGACAAACATCGTGGGGAGTGCAGGCTTGAATTTGCAAAATGTGTTCCCAGCGTACCAAGCTGCCCACTGGGAAAATCATCTCATAAATTTACTCCTGCAGCAGTGGGGATAAGTGTACGGAGATAAAGAAAGCCAGGTCCACAGAGACGGACCATGCAAGAGACTGCAAAACCACAGGGACTGAAGGAGGTAAACATGGATTCAGAGGTCCAGAGGGAGAGGAGGAGGAGACGCCAACCCTCAGTAGCCATCCGGAATCTGCTTGGTTCTGCTTCAGTGCTGGTTTTTCAGTGACCAGTCTGAGATTGAGTCTCACTGCTGCCCGTGAGGGACCTTCTCGGATAAGAGAGACCAGATAGGTTGTGTCTGCATTCCTCGGAGAGGGGAAGTCCAAGGGGGAAATCTAATGGAGATGTAGAAAACTATAGGGCTATCAATAGAGCAGACAGAGTTAAGACCGTGGCAAAGACAATACCGAAGATATCTTTTTACAAGGATTGAAATGTCTAACGTAGAGGCCATGTATTTAACGTGTGAGGGGTTAATTTCAAAGGAGATGTGAAGGGCAAAGTTTTTTACACTTTTAGTGGGTTCGCCCTCCTGAAGTCTGCTCACACGTTGGCTTCTGAGAGTGAAATCAGCGGATCATCGGGGGATGCAGGGGTTAGTGACGGTCAAAGTGAGCATAGAAGGCATTGAGCTCACCTGGAAGCAAAGTTCCACTGTCTCTAATGTCGCTTGATTCAACTTTATAAGAGGTGACAGTACTCAAGCCCTTTGTTAATTCGAGTTTGGTCCAGAATTGCCATTTCACCCACGAGATGGCTTTGCAGAGATTGTCCCTGGGCCGCTTGGCCACCAGACCAGAATGCCTCTGGTCCAGCTCTCAGCAGCTTTCAGATCTCCTGGGCCCAGAACCATCAAATGCTCCTCAGAAGTTGAACTTTTCATTCTCCTGATCATTCTTGTAAACTTCTTCTGGACCCTTTCCAATTCTAGCACATCCTTACAGGACCCAAAACTGCTCACAATACTCCAAATGCAGTCCAACCAATATCTTATAAAATCATAATATTACTTCATTATTCCCTTACTCCTTACGTTAAACCTATCTCTCCAGTTGTAGATATTAGAACATAAACAGTGGAACACAGGGAAAGACCCTTCAGCCCACAATGTTGTGCTGATCCAATTAAATTGGTAATCTATGGGTAACCTAACTAATCCCCTCTGCCTACACAATGTTGATATCCTTCCATTTAGGTGTCTATCTAAATGTGCCGTAAAAGTCCCTAATTAAATTGGACTACATCTGTGGCAACAAAATACTCGGCGGGAGTACAGAAACGGACGGAATCCCGGACGCTGCCATTCAGCTGATTATTTATGTAACAAATTTTCCCCCAAGCCATCGGACTACCAACCTACGGCCCTCTGCTGTGCCTATTGTCTTGTTTATTATTGATTGTAATGCCTGTACTTTGTGCAGTCCTGGGTAGGTCTGTAGTCTAGTGTAGTTTTTGTGTTGGTTTACGTAGTTCAGTGTGGTTTTTTGTATTGTTTGTGTAGCACCATGGTCCTGAAAAACGTTGTCTCGTTTTTGCTGTGTACTGTACCAGCAGTTATGGTCAAAGTGACAATGAAAGCAACTTGACTTGACTTGACTAATGTATCTGCCTCTACCACCACCCCAGGCAGTGCATTCCAAGCCTGGTATCACATCCGGGTCAGATGCTTTTAGTATATTGACTGGCTACATCACAGCCAGTATGGAAACACTTAAGTCCTTGAATGAAAAGTCCTACATGGTCCAGTCCATCACAGGTAAAGCCCTCCCAACCACTGAACACATCTACATGAAATGCTGTTGCAAGAAAGCAGCATCCATTATCAAGGACTTCCACAAACCAGGATGTTCTCTCTTCTCACTGCTGCCATCAGGAAAAAGGTACAAAACCCTCAGTACTCACACCATCAGGTTCAGAAACAGCTAACACCCTTCAACCATCAGGCTCTTGAACCAAAGGGGATAAATTCACTCAACTTCACTTGCCCCATCATTGAAATGTTCCCACAGTCAATGGACACTTTCAAGGACTCTTCATCTCATGTTATCAATAATGTTTGCTTATTTGTTTAATATTATTATTTCTTCTTTTCATATTTATGCTTTTTTTTGTCTTCTGCACTCTGGTTTAATGCCCTAATTGGGTGGTCTTTCATTGGCTCTGTTATGATTATTATTCTATAGATTTATTGAGTATGCCCACAAAAGATGAATCTCGGGTTTGTATATGGTGACATTTATGTACTTTGAAAATAAATTTGCTTTGAACTTCAAACTCTGTATTCACTGAAGTTTAGAACAATGAAGGGAGGGTCTCATTGGAACCTCACTGAATGTTGAAATAACTAGAGAGAATGGACTTGGAGAGGCTGTTTCCTATAGTGGGGATGTCTAGGACCAGAGGGCACAGATAGAGTGGATGTGGAGAGGATGTTTCCTATAGTGGGGAGTCTAGGACCAGAGGACACAGATAGAGTGGATGTGGAGAGGATGTTTCCTACAGTGGGGGAGACTAGGACCAGAGGACACAGATAGAGTGGATATGGAGAGGATGTTTCCTATAGTGGGGGAGTCTAGGACCAGAGGACACAGATAGAGTGGATGTGGAGTGGATGTTACCTATAGTGGGGGAGTCTAGGACCAGAGACACAGATAGAGTGGATGTGGAGAGGCTGTTTCCTATAGTAGGGGAGACTAGGACCTGAGGGCACAGACTCAGAACAGAAGGAAAACCCTTTAGAACAGAGCTGAGGAGGAATTTCTTCAATCAGAAGGGGGTCTGAAGAAGAGCTGAAAGGGCTGAAGGAGGAATCTGACCGGAGACAACAGTGAACCTGGAACAAAGGAAGGGAAACAAAGGAAGGCCATGGGCTAGTCACGAGGGCAGAAAAGGAGAAATGTTCAGAAAGCCATCAAAAAAGGGTGGAACAGAGGAGAGTTGTTATCAGAAGTTAGAGAAATCAATGTGCATACCATCCGGCTGGAGGCTACCCTGATGCAATATGAGGTGTTGCTCTCCCACCCTGTGTTTGGATAGACTATTTAGATAGATAGACAGACTAGACAGATAAATGGATAGATAGATACTTTATTGATCCCCAAAGAATTGACAGTGTAATCTAATTTTTTAGATTAATCAGTTTAGATTAATCTTTCTAATCAGTTTATTGAGCCTGTTGGCATCACCCATGTTGATGCTATTGCCCCGGCACACCACTGCACAGAAGATTTTACTGGTGACAATACAGGGGCCTGCAAACTCCAAAGGACCTCAGTCCCTTCAGGAAGTAGAGGCGACCCTGGCCCTTCTTGTACACAACTTCTGTGTTGGTCATCCAGGTGCACCCTCAGTAGGTCCTCTCCACACCCACATTCTTAACATCAATAGTAACAGGGAGCAGTGCGGGCTGAGTCTTCCTAAAGTCCATCACCATCTCCTTTCTCTTACTGAAGTTGAGCTGCAAATGATTCAGCTTGCATCATTTGACAAAGTCCTCACCAGGGCCCTGTGTTCATCCTCCCGTCCTCCCTTTATACACCCAACTATTGCTGAGTCGTCAGAGAATTTCTGCAGATGACTTGACTCAGTGTTGTATGTAAAATCTGAGCTATACAGGGTAAACAGAAAGGGAGCCAATACAGTCTCCCGTGGGGCCCCAGTGCTGCTTATAGCCATGTCTGACACACAGCTCTGAAACCACACATACTGTGGTCTGCCAGTTAGGTAGTCCATTATCCAGGATTCCATGGAAGTGCCAACCTGCATTGACTGAGCTTTCTTTCCAGCAATGAGGGTTGTATGGCCAATCGTGCCAGTTGAGGATGCCATGGACAGACCGGAATAGGAAGTCCAATTGAACTGGCCAGCCACCAGGAGATCCTGGATGTTGCAGGAACATGGACTGAGAGTCAAACACAATAAGAGGGTTTACAGGTCAATAGCTGCATGTGGAGCAGGATTTTGTGAAGTCATTTCATGGAAAATTCTAGACAACCCTTTGTTTCCAGGCAACATTTGATTGGCTTATTAGAAAGACAAGGTGCAGAAAGAGAGACAGCAATACAGTATGTGTACTGAATTGTACACATCCTGTACAGAGATTGTGTCATTGTCAGTCGAAATCAGACAATGACTCATTGTCTGATTTACACTGACAATTACAAAATGTTTTTAATAACAGTGATAGGCAGATTTAAAGTTTACAGAGAATTATAAATGGCAAAAAGGTGTCTCTATTCAATTGCTATTTAAAATTGTAAGCATTGCTAAAATTGCTGTTCAAAATTCTTTCCAGCTCAGCTATTAATTGCTGGCTAAGTAAAGAGAATTAATGACGTTGTATATTCACACATTTTTCAGTAACATACACACGCTACATTTCAATTTGCCTGCAATTTGGGAATGAGTTTTTATAGCAATTTTAAAGAGTCACATTTTTGCAAATTATAATTCTCTGTAATCCTTAAATCTGTCTTTTGCTGTTATTAAAAACATTCTATCATTGTCAATGTAACTCAGACAAGGAGTCACCATAAAATATTAGATTAAGGTGAAGCTACGCCCAAAGCATTAAGATAAGATCATCAGACCATAAGATAAAGGAGCAGAATTAGGCCATTTGGCCCATCAGTCTGTTCCATCATTTCATCATGGCTGATCCTTTTTCCCTCTCTGCCCCAACCTCCTGCTTTCTCCCATGTATCCCTTCATGCCCTGACCAATCAAGAATTTACAAACTCTGCCTTAAGTATACCCAAAGACTTGGCCTCCACAGCCACCTGTGGCAATGAATTCCACAGATTCACTACTTCCTGGCTAAAGAAATTCTTCCTCATTTTCGTTCTAAATGGACGCCCCTCTGTTCTGAGGCTGTGTCCTCTTGTCTTAGATTCTCCCATCATCCTCTCCACATGCACTCTATCAAGGCTTTTCTCTATTTGACAGGTTTCAATGCAGTCAAGCCCTTCTGAGGTCATAAGTCACCCGGACCAGAGGAACTGAAAGAGGTAGCATTAGAGATTGTGATGACATTAGAAATGATCTTTCAAAAATCATTGGACTCTGGCATGGTGCCAGAGGACTGGAAAATTGCAAATGTCACTCCACTCTTTAAGAAAGGAGGAAGGCAGCAGAAAGGAAATTATAGACTAATTGTGCTGACCTCGGTGGTTGGGAAGATGTTGGAGTCAATTGTTAAGGATGAAGTGATGGAGAACTTGGTGAAACAGGACAAGATAGTACAAAGTCAACATGGTTTCCTTCAGGGAAAATCCTGCTGACAAGCCTGTTAGAATTCTTTAAGGAGATTACAAGTTGTATAGATAAAGGGGATGCAGTGGATGTTGTATATTTGTATTTTCAGAAGGCCTTTGACAAGGTGCCACACATGAGGCTGCTTACCAAGTTAAGAGCCTATGGTATTACAGGAAAGTTACTAACATGGTTAGAGCATTGGCTGATTGGTCGGAGGCAGCGAGTAGAAATAAAAGAATCCTTTTCTGGTTGACTGCCGATGGTGGTGTTCTGCAGGAGTTGATGTTGGGACCACTTCTTTTTATGCCATATATAAATGATCCAGATGATGGAATAGATGGCTTTGTTGCCAAGTTTACCGATGATACGAAGACTGGTGGAGGGGCAGGTAGTGTTGAGGAAACAGGTAGGATGCAGAAGGACTTAGACAGATTAGGAGAATGGGCAAGAAAGTGGTAAATAGAATACTATGTTGGAAAATGCATGGTCATGTGTGGACTATTTTCTAAATGGGAGAAAAACCCAGGAATCTGAGATGCAGAGGGACTTTGGGAGTCCTTGGGCAGAACACCCTGAAGGTTAACTGGCAGCTTGAGTCAGTGGTGAGGAAGGCAAATGCAATGTTAGCATTCATTTCAAGAGGTCTAGAATACAAGAGCAAGGATGTGATGCTGAGGCTTTATAAGGCACTGGTGAGGTCTCACCTTGAGTATTGTGAACAGTTTTGGGTCCCACATCTTAGAAAAGATGTGCTGGCATTGGAGAGGGTCCAGAGGAGGTACACAAGGATGATTCCAGGAATGAAAGGGTTATCATACGAGGAACGTTTGATGGCTCTGGGTCTGTATTCACTGGAATTCAGAAGGATGAGGGGGGGATCTCATTGAAACCTTTCGAATGTTGAAAGGCCTAGTCAGAGTAGATTTGGAAAGGATGTTTCCCATGGTGGGAGAGTCTAGGACAAGAGGGCATAACCTTAGGATACAGGGCTGCCCTTTCAAGACAGAGATGTGGAGAAATTTCTTTAGCCAAAGGGTGGTGACTTTGTGGAATTCGTTGCCATATGTAGCTGTGGAGGTCAGGTTGTTGGGTGTATTTAAGGCAGAGATTGATAGGTTCTTGAATGGACATGGCATCAAAGGTTACGGGGAGAAGGCTGAGAAATGGGGTTGAGAAGAAGATGTGAAAAAAGGATCAGCCATGATTGAATGGTGGAGCAGACTTGATGGGCCAGATGGCCTAATTCTGCTCCTATGTCCTATGGTCTTTTATGGTCTGATTCTGGTGAGTAGAGGCCCGTATTCAAGGTAAGGTGACACTACTGTTCTATCTTGCATCTCTGATGCCCTTTTCAGCTGTTCTCAGCCCCCTCAGAAAGTGGAGGGGTTGGTGAGCTTTCCGGACTATGTAGAATGTGTTCTGGGACCATGAGATGTTGTTCCAGGAGTTTGAAGCTACTTGCAGTTTCCCAGCCGTGCTGCCAATACAAAGAGTGGTGTAAGTGGCGCGGGTTCTCCTGAAGCCGATAACCATCTTTTTTGTCTTGTTAGCATTTAGGAAGAAGTTGTTTGCCTGGTACCGGGCCTCGAGCTCTTCCACCACCTCTCTATAGGTGTTTGGCCGTGTGGTCAAATGTGAGCAGTTATTTCATTCTCCTTTACACTTGCACACTGGAAAAGATATAAAGCAATCCAGAACCTTGTAAACAAGGAAGCTATTGAACGAGGCAGAAGCAATGGTGTTAAAGGCCACGCACTCTGCTGGGACAGACAATGAAAGAATGTCACCTCCTTCCTCCAGAAGTAGTCCCAAGTGAAGGATCTGCTGATCTGCGGCCTTGCTGTGGTGGCTTGAAGCACAGGCTGATGTAGGGCCCAGAATTGGCAGTCTATCTGACTCAGAGGTGGGAGTGCTGCCAGCTGAGTCAACGTGCCAATGCCTGAATTCCACAGAAATTACAACACAATACCGGCCATCTCCACAAGCAACCCTACACTCACCCTTCAGTCTGGATCTGCTCCACTCTGGGGACTGTGGGTACGCTCTGGACGTACTTTTAAAACTGAGGTCAATAAGTCTGCCAGCAGAAGTGGTAGATCCTGGTTCAGCAGTAATAATTAAGAAGGGTTTGGAAGGATGTGATCTGGGTGCAGGTAGATGAGAGTAGGCCAAAGGTCAGTTGGCTTGGACTAGATGTGTTAAAGGGCCTGTTTCTGTCCTGTAGGACTCTAAATCATGGGGGATCAAAGAAAGTGGACTGAGCAACACACACAAAATCCTGGAGGAACTCAGCAGGCCAGGCAGCATCCATGGAAATGTATAAACCGTCAATATTTTGGGTCGAGACCCTTCATCAGGACTGGAAAGGAAGGGGGAAGATGACAGAATAAAAAGGTGGGGGTGGGGGGGGAGGGGAAGGAGGAACAGCTGGAAGATGATAGGTGAAGCCAGGTGGGCGGGAAAGGTAATGGGCTGGAGAAGGAATCTGAAAGGAGAAGAGAGTGGACCACAGGAGAAAAGGAAGCAGGAAGGGACCCAGGGGGAAGGTAATAGGCAGGTGAAGAGATAAAATGCCCAAGACGGTGGGGGAGGGGGAGGGGGAGGGAAATTTTATTTTGCCAGAAGGAGAAATCGGTGTTCATGCCATCAGGTTGGAGGCTACCCAGATGGAATGTAAAGTGTTGCTCCTCCACCCTGAGGGTGGCCTCATTTTGGCACAAAATATCAGCATGTAGTTTGTGTGGTGGACTCTAAAGGCCTATTCCTGCTCCCTTTTCTTTTGTTATTTACAAGCCAATTAATTTCCATATGAATAATTTAATTTCTATATGATTTATAGTAATTTGTATATAATTTATGTGAGTGTTAATCTAAGTTTAAGCAGTATGGAAATAGAACAATGCAGCACAGAAACAAGCCCTACTGCCCACAATGTTTTGCTAAACTAATTAAACCAGTAGTTAACTGCTTAACTAATCTCTTCTGTTCACTCGGTGTGTATTTCCTCCATTCTCTGCAAATTCATGTCCTTCCCTAAGAGCCTTTGTATCTGCCTCCTCCACAACCAGGCCACTGCATTGCAGGCAGCCACCACTCCCTGTGTGAAGAAATTGCCCTGCTCATCTTCCTTGAACTTACCCCCACCCATTTTAAATATCCTCAGCATCTCCTTTGAACCTCCTTGCTCTCGCCTTAAATGCATGCCCACTAGCATTAGACATTTTGACCCTGGGAAAAAGATGCTGTTTGTCTACTCTATCTATGCCCCTCATAAACCTATAAACCTCCATCAGCTCTCCCCCCAGCCTCTGCCACTCCAGAGAAAACAGCCCAAGTTTGTCCAACCTCTCACTAAGGCACCCACCTGCAAATCCACGTCAGAATCGGGACTGTAAATATAGTGGAAATAGTGAGGTCATGTTCATGGGTTCATTGACTGTTTAGAAATCTGATGGTGGAGGGGAAGGGGGGAAGATGGAGAGGCGCCATGGTAGTGTAGCGGTTAGCATGACGCTATTACAGCTTGGGGTGTTCTGGAATTCAGGGTTCCACTGTGGTGCCTTCTGCAAGGAGTTTGTATGTTTGCTTGTTCTGTCCGTGAAGCTCGCGGGTTTCCTCTGAGTTCTCCATTTTCCTCCCACTGTCCAAAGACGTACCAGTTAGTAGGTTAATCGGTCATCATAAATTGTTCCTGTGATTAGGCTAGTGTTAAATAGGTGGGTTGCTGGGTGGCATGGCTTGTTGGACCTTTTAAATAGATAGATAGATACATAGATAAATAAACCTGATTCTAAAGCATTGAGTGTGTGTCTTCAGGCTCATGCACCTTCTCCCCAATGGCAGTAATGAGAAGATGACATGCCCTGGGTGGTGGGTCATTCATAATGGAAGCCGCCTTCTTGAGCCGTCACCTTTTGAAGATGTCATTCCAAAACCACTTCATGTTTACCAGGCAGCGTCTTCTTAAAATTTTATTTTTGTCACTTCCTGCTGCTGCAAGAAACTAATTTTCCTGGTCTTTGTACCTTGGATATCTATCACCATGACAACAAACTTGAATAGTGCCATAAGTATTCTTATTTCCATTTCTTCTTCATTTTATTAGCCTGTACTTAGACCATAAGACACAGGAGCATAATTTGGTCATTCAGCCCATCAAGTCTGCTCCACCATTTCATCATGGCTGATTTATTATCCCTCTCGCTTCCATTCTCCTTTGCACATTTTCTTGCCTTTTGCACATTGGATGTTTGTCCGTCCTGTTGGATGTGGTCTTTTATTGATTCTATTATGATTCTTGGATTTACTGAGTATACCTGAAAGAAAATGAATCTTGGGGTTTTATATGGTGAAATATGTGTACTTTGATAATACATTTACTTGGAACTTTGAACTTTTCCCCATGACCTCTGACACCCTTACTAATCAAACCCTATCAACTTCTGTTTTAAATATGCCCAATGACTTGGCCTCCACAGCCATCTGTGGTAATAAGTGCCACAGATTCGCCATGCTCTGGCTAAAAAAATATTTCCTCATATCTGTTTGAAAGGGATGCCCTTGGATTCTGAGGCTGTGTCCTCTGGTTATGGACTCCAGATGAATTGAGGCCTTACTGTTCTCTGGCTGAAATCTCTCCATTTGTCTCCAGATGTGACTTTTCCAGTGTTGTCCTGGTCAGTCTCACATCCTAAACTCCAGCGTAAGTACACTGCTTTCCCCATCAGGTCGCAATCATCAATCATCTCTGTGCTTTCTGACCTACAGAACTGAGTAGAAGTCTTGGGCACATACAGTACATACAGTTAGGGTATCTAAGAGTTTTGCACAGTACTGTAGTAATCTCATGTATTGCACTATACTGCTGCAAAAAGCAACAAATTGCTTGACGTACGTGAGTGATGATGAACCTGACTCCGATGTGGGTCTCTATTGTGGACTGAGAGTGGGAAGGGGACAGGCAGAGGGGGATCATAGTTGGGAAAAGGGGAAAGGAGAGGGAAGCTGCGGAGAGACATTCTGTAATGAACAAGAAACAGATTGTTTGGAAGCAAATTACCTTGCCTGATGTTTCAGGGTGGGGTGTGTTTGTACCCACACCACCGCACCCCCGACCTTATCACTCCTTCTCGGACACCTGTGTCAAACCCCTCCTATGTCACTCCACTCTCACCATTCCCAACATTCTTCACTCCCGTCAGATTTTCAAACCCGCTCTCCACTCCACGTTGACAAACACATTTGTACACTTGAGACAACCAACATTTCTTTGTTGTTTCCAAAGTTGTTTCTGTTTATTGAATGCTGCACTGCCTCCCTTCTGAAATAACTATCCTCATGCCAAGACCACTTCATGACTTCACTACCCCTCTCTTTCACACCCTCCATTCCCACAGCACATACCCTCACCCCACCAGTCCAGCAATATCTCATTTATTCCTCCATCTTCATGTGCATCACTCCTTCCGATCCTTCCTATGGTGACTGGTTCTGACATACCCCTGGCCGAACCTCTCACATTCTCTAGAGATTTTAAAGATTACCTTTATTTGTCACATGTACATTGAAACATACAGTGAAACGAGTTGCTTGCATTAAATCAACTACGCAAGGATTGTGCTGGGCAGCCCACAAGTGCTGCCACACTTCTGGACCCAACGTAACTTACTAACCCTGTTAAGTATTTAATACTTAAGAAATATATTAGTAATATATATTGTTTGATTAAGCGTTTTGTTTGTTTAATTAATTAATTACAGGTTATATTTAAAAATATGTGAATTGTGTACATCATCACACTATCATGTGATATGTGTGGGCCTCGCTTGAAGTGAAGACCATAATATATAGGGGCAGAATTAGGCCATTTGGCCCATCACATCCGCTCTGCCATTTCATCATGGCTGATCCATTTCCCTTCTCAGCCCCAATCTCCTGCCTTCTCCCCATATCCCTCCATGCCCTGACTAATCAAGAATCTATGAGGATGCCCCTTTATTCTGAGGCTGTGTCCTCTGGTCTTAGTCACTGTGACCATAGGAAACATCCTCTCTACATCCACTATCAAGGCCTTTCAACATTTGATACATTTCAATTAGGTCACCCCTCATTCTTCTGAATTCAAGTGAATACAGGCCTACAGCCAACACATGTTCTTCATGTGACAAGCCGTTTAACCCTGGAGTCATTTCTTGTGAACCTCCTTTGAACCCTCTCCAGTTTCAGCACATCCTTTCTAAGATAAGGGGCCCAAAACTGCTCACAATACTCCAATTGAGGCCTCACCAGTGCTTTATAAACCTCAACATTGCATCCTTGCTTTTATATTCTATTGCTCTTGAAATGAACACTGACATTGAATTTACCTTCCTTACCGTCAGCTCAACCTGCAAATTACATTCTAGGGAATCTTGTACAAAGGCTCCCAAATCCCTTTGCACCTCAGATTTTTGTATTTTCTCTCCACTTAGAAAATAGTCAATCCTTTCATTTCTCCTATCAAAGTGCATGACCATACACTTGCCAACACTGTATTCCATCTGCCACTTCTTTGCCCGTTCTCCTAATCTGTCAAAGTCTTTCTGTAGTTTCCATATTTCCTCAAAACTAACTGCCCCTCCACCTATCTTTGTATCGTCTGCAAACTTTGCAACAAAGCCATCAATTCCGTCATCGAAATCATTGACATGCAATGTTCAAAGAATTGGTCCCAACACAGAACCTCATGGAACACCACTAGTCACCGACAGCCAAACCAAAAAGGCTCCCTTTATTCCCACTCGTTGTCTCCTGCCGATCAGCCACTGTTTTATCAATGCTAGGATCTTTCCTGTAATACCATGGGTTAAACTTGAAGTTAGACTCACAATCCTGGACTCCCATATCTTCCTTTGAATTAGTTTAATGTTTTGAAGTTACAAAGCATCACAAACCCTTTGGAATGTGGGAGGAAACTGCAGCACCCGGAGAAAACCCATGTAGTCACGGGAAGAATGTATAAATTCCTTAATGGCAATGGTGGGAATTGAAAACTGATCTTACAGCTAGTGCTGTAAAACGTTACACTAACTGTACCACCACCAAACCACCCTGCCCTGCCTCCATTTCTGCCTCTCAGACCCTCCCTAATGCCCCATCTTTCCTCATATCTCTACTTATTTTGAGAAATACTGTATTTTATTACATTGCAATCTGTTGATTTTACGTTCATAAATTCTTTTTTCTAGGTCCTTAATTCTCTCCACCCTGACCCCTAGCATTGTAAGCTCTCAGGTCACTAGCTGTACAACCTGGACTATCAAGCCCTGCTTCGAGAGGCTTATGTTAAGTGTCAGCAGTTGATAGATCAGGTGGTTCAGTGGTACCACAACAACAACCTTGCACTCAACATGAGTAAGACCAAGGAGTTGATTGTGGGCTTCAGGAAGGTGAAGTCAGGGAAACCCACACCAGTCCTCATTGAGGGGTCGGCAGTTGAAAGGGTGAGCAGCTCAAGCTCCCTACTGTCAACATCTCAGAGGATCTGTCCTGGGCCCAACATATTGGTGCAATCATGAGAAAGGCATGCCCGTGGCCTTCATTGGGAGTTTGAGGAGATTTTAGTGTATCACCAAAGGCTCTTGCAAGTTTCTACAGATGTCCAGTGGTTGCATCATAGACAGGTATGGAGGCTCCAGTACAGGGGATCGCAAGGTACTGCAGAGGGTTGTATACACAATCTCAATATACCAGCTCAATCATGGGCACAACCCTACCCACCAGAGGAACTTCTACAAGCAGCAGTACCTCAAGAAGGCAGCGTCCGTCATCCGGCCACCCTCAGCATCCAGGACATGCCCTCTTTTCATTTCTACCATCAGGGAAGGGCTACAGGAGCCTCAGTGTTTGAGGAACAATCTTTCCTTCGATGGGCTGCTTTCTGAAAAGTTCTTGAACCCACAAATGTCACTTTGCTATTCCTTTTTCTTCACACTTCTATTTACTTTTGTAACTCATAGTAATTTTTTAGTGTCTTGCACTGCACTGCTGCTGCAAAAACAACCGAGTTCACATCACATGTCGATGATAATAAACCTGATTCTGGTTCTGATTCGGAGCAGTACCTTACCACCCTTAGAAGCATCAAGGCTTCAGGGTCTCAGAGACCTGGAGTTTGGCCAAGACCAATGTAACAGTGCATTAAGGTTAGGGGGTGGCCTTGCTGAAAATGCCACCTTTCAGATGAAAAGTTAAACCAAGACTCCGTCTGCTTTGCAGGATTACGTTAAAAAAAAAATCGCAATGCCAGTATCAGAAGAAATTCCATATCTGAGCAACATTTAAACAGAGTATTCTGACAATTACAGTAAATTATAGGAAGTATGGGAATTAAACTGTAGGAAATTATAGGCCAGTTAGCCCCACTTACCGTAAGACAGGAGCAGAATAAGGCCATTTAGCCCGTTGAGTCTGTTTCACCATTTCATCGTTTTATTTTTCAACCTCTTTTTCCCGCCTCCTCCCCGTAACCCTTAACCCTTTACCTACTAAAAGCCTATCAATCTCTGCCTTAAATACACCCAATGGCTTGGCCTCCAGAGCCCCCTGTGGCAATAAATTTCGCAAGTTCACCATGATCCTTCTGAACTCCATCAAGTACAGGCCAGAGACAGCAAACATTTCCAACTTGTTTGTTATATTATTTGATGGGTGCTACTTCAGTGGTAGGGAAGAAGCTGGAATCCACTATTAAGGATGAGATTTCTGGGTACTTTGTGACAAAATAGGCTAAAGGGGAAATCTTGCTTGGAATCTGTTGGAATCTTGCCTGACAAATAAAAATAGGCCAACGTCAGCATAGCTTCCTTAAGGGGAAATTTTGCCCTGACAAATCTGTTGGAATTCTTTGAGGAAATAACAGGCACAGCAGACAAAGAAGAGTCAATGGACATTGTTTCTGTTGTTCAGTCGTTAAGTCAAGTCTGACTCTTCATGATTCATGGACCATAGGGTCCATAGGGTTTTCATGGCGAGATACGGAAGTAGATTTCCAGGCCTTTCTTCTGCACAGATACTGGTGCTGTCCAGGTTGGGGCCCAGCTGGGTTTGAACTCAGGACCATCTGCCTTGAAGTCCAGCGCTGATGCCACTACACCACCAGTTGTTCCACTGGATGATAAGGAAGGCGTCGAGCAGCCATTATACGAGGATTCACTGCAGACTATCACTGACTTTCAGTCCCCGGTGGTCTGTGCCTCTGGCGCAGGCCAACATGCGGTGTGGGTCTGCCGTGGCGCAGTTGGCTGGCTCATTTTCCAACTCAAGCAGTAATGTTCGAGAGCTGTTCACCTCCATCATGAGCAACCAAAATGCTGGAGTTTTCAAATCAAGGTACTTCTTCAGGACTTTGACAAGGTACCATACATGAGGCTACTGAACAATTTAAGAGTGTGATCTTATGGCCTGTACTTATGCCAGTATGTTTTGTGGGATCTTCCTGTGTACAACTTGGTTTGCAGCATTCCTCACCATTCTGCTGCAGTAACAGGACTTTGTGTCGGATTGGGGTGTAGAACTGCTGTTTTTTCTTGCAATTTAACTTTCCTCTGCTTGCTTGTATTTTTATATAGTTCCCTATTTTTATATAACTATTCCATGAATTATCCAACAATTACAGCACAGTTACAGAAGCAAAAGAAATGGCAGGGACCTTAAATGGATTTTTTGCATCTGCATTTACTCGGGGGGCAGGGGGGGGGATGGACACAGAGTCTATAGATGTGAGGAAATGCAGCAGTGATGTCATGGACCCTGTACAGATTACTGAGGAGGAGGTGTTTGCTGTCTTGAGGCAAATTAAGGTGGATAAATTTCCAGGGTCTGACAAGGTGTTCCTTCAGACCCTTTGGGAGGCTAGTGCGGAAATTGTAGGGGCCCGAGCAGAGATATTTAAAACATCATTAACCACGGGACAGGAACCAGAGTACTGAAGAATAGCTAATGTTGTTCGGTTGTTTAAGAAAGGCACTAAGATATAGCCAGGAACAGTGTTCCCTCAAATTTTTGTAACAGCCTTTTTTGGACCAACCATTGACCTGAGAAGGAAATTTTTATACGGCCTGAAAACTGCACAGCTCCTTTTTTTTTATGTAAAAGAAGATTCCAGATGTGTTGCAATAAAGGCTACATGCTTGGGAGCATTTCAGTTACTGCGCAACAGTGACGAGGAAATTACAGGCCGGCAAGCCTGATGTCAGTTGTAAGAAAGTTATTGGTAGGTATTCTAAGGGACTGGATAGTCACCATGGTATTGTACATAGTAAGTCATATCTAACCCATCTGATAGAAGATTTTTGAGGAAGTTAACAGGAAAATTGATGAAGGCAAGGCACTGGATATTGTCAATGTGGCTCTTAGCAAGGCATTTGTCAAGGTCCTGTATGGAAGGTTGGTCAAGAAGGTTCAGTGACTTGTCATGAGTTTAGATAAGACATTGGCTTTGCAGAAGAAGCCAGAGAGCGATAGTAGATGGTTGCCTCTCTGACTGGAGGTCTGTGACTAGTGGAGTGCTGCAGGGGTCGGTGCTGGGTCCATTGTCGTTTGTCATTTATATCAATGATCTACACGATAATGTGGTAAACTGGATCAGCAAATTTGCAGATGACTCCAAGATTGAAGGGTGTAGTGGACCGTGAGGAAGTCTATCAGAGCTTGCAGTGGGATCTGGAGCAGCTGGAAAATGGGCTGACAGTGGAATTTAATGCAGACAAGTGGGAGGACCAATTAGGGTAGGTCCTGCACAAAGAGTGGCTGGGCACTGAGGAGTGCAGTGGAACAGAGCAATCTGGGAATAGAGATCCATAATTTCATGAAAGTGGTTTCATGGGTGTATAGGGTCATAGAAAAAGCTTTTGGCACATTGGCCTTCATAAATCAACATATCGTGTACAGGAATTGGGATGTTTTAAAATTCCATAAGTTGTTGGTGAGGTCAAATTTGTGCATTTTGATCACCCATCTACAGGAAAAATGTAGATAAGTTTGAAAGAGAGCAGAGACAATTTATAAGGATGTTGCTGAGACCCGAGGCCTGAGTTATAGGGAAAGGATGAATAGGATAGGACTTTATTCCCTGGAATGTAGAAGATTGATTGGAGATTCGACAGAGGTATACAAAATTATAAGGGGAATAGATAGGGTAAGTGCAAGTTGTTTTTTTCCCACTGATGTTAGGTGGGACTACAACTACAGGTAATGGGTTGGGAGTGAATAGTGAAATGTTTAAGGGGAACTTGAGGCGAAACTTCTTCAGTCAGAGAGTTGTGAGAGTGTGGAATGAGCTACTAGCCCAAGTGGTGGATGTGAGTCCGATTTCAACATTTAAGAAATATTTGGATCGGTGTATGGACGACTGGGGCATGAAGGGCTAGGGTCCAGATGCAGGTCCATGGGACTAGGCAGATCAATGGCTCTGCTCAGACTCGATGGGCCAAAGGGCCTGTTCTGTGATGTAGTTTTCTATGACTTCTCTGGTTCTTGATTCCCTCTAAACCATCTTCTCCTTTCCCTTGATAGTGGCAGTAATGCCTCCCTATCTACCCTGTCCGGGGTAAAAATACTTCATTGGCGGCGAAGTGTTCCATGATGTCCCCAGTGGGTGGTGGCTTTAGAGAAGTTCTTAATGTGCAATGGCTCTGATACATTGTATGTCCATTGACTTTACTTTGATACACTGCACATCCATCGACAAATGATACAGCTTACCGTACACCATTTCCTCCTGTTTACTTCTTACATTCCAGGCAGGAAACAAGCCCTCCGTGAACTCAGGGCCTTCCTGATACCCGTGATGTGAGAAATGCCTCTTTCCTCTTGTTGCTCCGCTCCACTCTACTGACGACATTGACCCTTGCTGTGATCTACAGCACCGTGCAGAAATCCTAGGCACCCTAGGTTTTTTAATCTGGTCTCAGAGAGCATGGCCTCAACAGAGCCCGGATCTCAACATCATCGGGGCTGTCTGGGATTACCTGGAGAGACAGAAGCAAGAAGAACTGTAGCAAGCCCTCCAAGATGCCTGGAACAACCTACCAGCCGATTTTCTTATAAAATTGCACCACAGTGTACCTAAGAGAATTTATAAGGGGAATGGGCCAAATATTGATTTGATTTAGTTTTTTTTTATTGTTTATTGCTCTTTACAATAATTTTTTTTGACATTTCAAAATTTTCTTTTCATTAGTTTTGAAAGCAAGGTTAGGTTGATCGTAGAGCGGGTCAGAATGTCGGCACGCCGTCGCTGGGCTGAAGTGCCTGTAAATGTGCTGTAACGTTGCGCAACACACACCGAGTGCTGGATGAACTCAGCGTCATTGGGAATGAATGAACAGTTGTGGCCTTCCCTCATTCCATCCCGATGAACGGCCTCGGCCCAGAACGCGGACAGCTTATTCATTCCCAAAGATACTGCCTGACCTGCTGAGCTCCTCCGGCATTTCGTGTGTGTTACTCTGGCTTCCCAGCGTCTGCAGAATCTCCCGTGCTTACGTTGTGTAGTAACGTCCGATGGTCTATGTGGTATTTAGTTATGGTGTGTAAAGGAAGGGAGGAAAGTGCAACAGATAAAGGGATAAGCGGCACACCCCAACACCCTCAGGGTTTGAGTGCTAGAGAAACAAGTGGAACTTCCGAGCTGATAGAATCCCAAAGCAGAAAGCAGTAATCTCATATTGTTACAACCGACTCCAAGAATAGGGTGATAGAACATCATTAAAATAGGTTGGAAGGAAATAACATTTCAAACAAAACCATATTTAACTGCTTAAGGGAGCAGCTGGCTTTTAAACAACCTGGAGTATTTTTTTAAATCTTCAGTAACATTAACACACAATGCTGGAGGAGTTGTGTTCGCTTTGAGTGCGAACCTAACTCATTCCTGGAGCAAGGAGCAACCTCTTCTGAATGAATTGTGTCTGACTGGCTCTCTCCTGTGAATATTCCTTTTCCGAGGGCGGGATTGTCTGTCTTCCCCCCACGGAACTGCGGCGGTAGATTTACACCCTCAGCTTCTCGCACAGCTGCAGAGTCTGCTCGTCCAGGATGTGTTTCATGGCTCTCACCATGCCTAATTCTTACCAGACTCTCACTTAACAACCATGTGCTTCAGAAAAACAATCTACCGAGAGAGAAGGAGGGAGAAATAATAAACGAGTCCCCCACACACGAAACACCAGGATCCTCAGCTGAGCGCGTTGCTTAAATGTGGAAAATTTCACTTTAGCCCAGGGAATGACTATATCTTTGCCAAATGCATCTCCTTAAATACCCCGATTACATGAAGGATTTTTTTTTTGTGGCATTGCGGTGAAAGTTTATTGTGATTTTATTTTAGGCAAAACATACGATATTGCGGATTTTCAGGGTGAGGAGTGACCTAACCAGAAGAGATTATGCGGAGGCTGGAAATCTGGAGCTGAGCACACAAAATGCTGGGGGAGCTCAGGAAGTCGGGCAGCATCTATGGAGAGAAGCGAACAGTCAACGTTTTCCGACGAGACCCTTCATCGGGACAGGAGAGGAAGGGGGCAGAATCCAGAAGAAGAAGAAGGTGAGGGGGAGGTGAAGTAGTACAAGCTGACAGGTGATAGGTGAGACCAGGTGAGGAGAAGGTGGGTGGGTGGGAAAGGGGGTGGATGGTGAAGTAAGAACCTTATGGAGAAATCGTTTCCGACTTATGGATAAATTGGTTTATGGACAGTTCTCAGGAATCGAACCCTTGGAAGTGCCCACATTTAACTTCAAAGAGAAATTGAGAAATGTTATAAGGGCCTTAACTGAGATTTCTGTGCTGAGTTTCATACCCAACGACCCCGAGCCTGGCATATCAAGGGTTAACTCAGGAGGCACGCCATCTCAGAGTCTCTCTACATTAGACCATAAATTTACTGCCGTATATGTAAAACATTGCGGATACGCTCTTCTGGGGATTATTTGAAACTGTCCAAAATTTCTTTCCGTCAGGGCTCTAAACTGTCAGACAGAAAGAATGAACTTTTAACCCATCCGTTCTCTTCACAGTCAAGATCCCAGCAGTGAGGGGGAAGTGCCTTTTCATCGCAACACCTCCCCCCCCCCACCCACACTCTCTAATTTTATCCTTTCCCCTCTCGTTAACCAGTGAAGGGACTGTAACGCTTTTGAGACCCAGCAGCCCTCGTCTGCAATTTCCCAGGTGACAATTATTTCCGTGTAAAGCCCGGCTGGTAAATAATGCAGACCTATTGCATGGTGTAGCTCTTCAGGGCTGGCTTCTAGTCTGGCCTTCCCAGCTCCTGCCCCATTGAGTATCTTCCTGCAAGGGTCACCCCTTCAGCAGCAGGTGTGGATGAAGCCAGCGGGCTTTTCCCTGTCCATTCTTCTGCCAGACAATCTTTGTGGCCCCAAACTTTGATCACCCTTTCCTCTCCACATGAGTTTTTCCAGCATTTCATGTCTTGGTTCAGATCTGCAGTCTCTTGTGTGTCTAAAGTTGGATCCTGCAACTTATTGGCATTCATTTCAAGAGGACTAGAATATAAAAGCAAGGACATAATGCCGAGGCTTTATAAGGCATTGGTCAGATGGCACTTGGGGCATTGTGAGCAGTTTTGGGCACTTTATCGAAGAAAGGTTGTGCTGGCATTGGAGATGGTCCATAAGAGGTTCACTAGAATGATCCGAGGAATGAAGGGGTTAATGTACGAGGTGCATTTGATGGCTCTGAGCCTGTACTCGCTGGAGTTTGGAAGAATGAGAGAGGATCTCATTGAAAGCTACTGAACATTGAAAGGCCTAGATAGAGTGGATGTTGAGAAGATATTTCCAAAGGTGGGAGAGTCTAGGGCCAGGGGCCACAGTATCAGAATACATGGTCATCCCTTTAAAACAGAGAATTTCTTTAGCCAGAGGGTGGTGAATCTGTTGATGGCTGTGGAGGCCAAGTCATTGGGTATATTTAAACCAGAGGCTGATTGGTAAGGAAATCAGGAATTACAGTGAGAAGGCAGGAGAATGGGGTTGAGAGGGATAATAAATCAGCCATGATGGAATGGTAGAGTAGACTCAATTGGCTGAATAGCCTTACTCTGCTCCTTTGTCTTATGGTCTAATTTAATTCAACCAAGCTAACACAATCAGACAGGCCTCCTGAATTGTGTACTGCTCCATACAGGAGAACATGGTGATGCATTAGTATACTTGTGGAGAAATCTAACTGAGTGCAGTACCCACAGCCATAAAAATACTGTACGTTTACCCACAGACAAATCATGCATGCAGGAAGAACAGAAAGATTTACATTTATACGGATGAAGAGCTCTGATATGCATTGTTATGTATGTCTCGCTTTCTGCAGATGCTGACTGACCTGATGAGTGTTTCTGACATTTTCTGTTTTTTTTTCCCAGATTTCCGGAATCTGCAGTTAAAAAAAAATATACTATGCTACTCAGTCACAGGATGCCCCAAAGTGTTTTATAGGAAACGAAATGCCTTTTTAAAAATCATTTTAAAAGTTTAAATCGCTGCCCGCACCTCACCCCCACCCCAAGCTAATCACACCATAGACCCGTAAGTAGAATTGTTGGAGGAACTCAGCAGGTCGGGCAGCATCCATGGAAAGGAATAAAGAGTCGAAATTTCAGGCTGAGACCTTCAGTCAGGACACTGGCCAGCCCTTAGTCTTCACAGAAGCCGTCTGACCCACTGAGTTCTTCCAGCACTTCACGTGTTGCTCCAGCTTCCAGCATCTGCTGTCGCTTGTGTGTCCACTGTTGAGGCCAATTCTGCCACTCACTTGGGTCACACTTCGCCAATTGCATACCCCTGCCTTTCCCCCCTATTCTTTAATACCTTGGGCCAATGTTTCCTTGTTATAGCCGGGGGTGGTAGTGGGGATAAGCTCCCACTCCCTATTAAATGCTCCCAATGGCGTACATCTCAGATAGCCTCTGACAACCAAGTCCAGCTCCCGGCCTTCACGTGTGTGGTTTAGCTACAAAGCCGGCAGAACCATTTCTACTGACAGAAGAAGGGGCAAAGGTGGGTTACTGGGCCTCCGGGGCAGATGGGGCTTGTCAGCCGCGCTTGCGGCTCATCTAGAGGGGGGAAAACTCTGATCTCAAAGCACCGCTGCCTTGCGGCTGTCCCCACTCATGGGGAAGTCTTCGGGAAGAAACGCCGAGGAAAAATCCGGAGCTGGAGTTCTCGGCTGAGTTCAACTTTGCTGTTCGTTTGTATTCATCAGCTGCGTGGAGAGGGGAGACTGCTACATGGGCAACAGCTTGTTCTCCATATCGTACCGCCCAGGCTTGAGCTTACAACGTAGAAAGATCGCACGCAATATCCACGATCGGCCCCGATCAATGGAGATCTCTCTTTGGTCAATATATACGTACTAGGTCTTAAATTTCAAACTACCAATTGGTATGGCATCAGTTTCCTTAAAGGAAAAGATTTCCAATATTTCCCCTACTTTATACCCATCGTGTTGCTGCTTGTCGCAGCATCACTAATTGGCACACCGTTGTGGGCCAAAGGGCCTGTATGTCCTGTAGTATTCTGTGTTCTACCCATATTCCGAAGACCTCCGGGTTTGTAGGTTAATGGGCAGCGCGGGCTGGCTGGGCCTGTTACCGCGCCCTATCTCTGAATAAAAATAAATAAATGTCAGCGATAATTAAACTAATTCTGATTGATAATGAGACTACCGTCCATTTGAGAGAAGATGGAGTGGTTTCTTACCCTATCTATCTGTCGAGGTGTACTCGGTACTGGGCATAGCCCCTTTATCGCATCACCCTGGACAGGGCTGAGCTCTCTGTGGAGTTAACCCGGGAAATGTCCTTTCAGAGATTCGGGAATCCGCAGTTTTCTAGCGGAATTCGCAGGGTTTGCATCCGAAACGTCGACGATTCTTTCCCTCTTCCCCGTAACCTGATAAGTTCCTCCAGCAGAGGCCAGCCAAGGACATCTAAAAGTCACAACAGTCCGCCACACGTTTTTGCTAGCAGCTACTAGGTAAAATGGTGCATGAATATGCTCCTTAGCATCCATCCTAGTCTCTGCTGCAGGGGTAGGAAGATCAGTGAGGAGAGAATGTAACATTATACATAGCAGGCACAGGGAGCTGGGGAGTTTGTGTATATATACCTCAGCTCTGGATGTCTGGCAGAGAGCCGGGTTGGGCTTCTGATTGATCTGAATCAAATTCCTCTGTCGAGAATGACCAGCATGTTTACAAGGGAGCAGCCAGATAGTGTAATCCACGGCGGAAAACATTAATGTTTGCACGCCATTAGCCAAGTGTGTCCCGGAGTCCAACTCCGGAATTATCCATGTGAAGATAAGCACGCAGCGAGATGCCTCGCAGAACGCAGAATACTGACAACAAGGAGATGGCTTACCGATGACAAATTAGTTGTGGATCGCGTACTGAGTTTTATCTTTCAATAAGGCGCTGATCTCATATCCTTTTCCTCAACCCAAAACAAAATACGCCTGATACGTGCCTCGGAGAGAGCACATTGTGCAGAGATTGGCCAAATCAAGACGATTTTCCATTTAGATCTGAGACTCCAAGAGCGTCTCCTTGACTTCATTGGAAACCTCAACGAGCTGACGTTAAGGTGGATTTGCAAAGCGTTATAATTGGTCACCCGTGTGTCCAGTTAATCTACCAAACCCATAGCAACCTTTGGAATGTGGGAGAAAACCGGGGTCTTGGGAGGAATCCCAAGCATAGGGAGATCATACAAACACCTTACAACAGTAAATTAAGACAGCGCCGGAACTGAAGCCCGTCGCTGAACGCGCTAACCACTCTGCTACCGCGCCGCCTTAAAGAAGGACCTACTGCAGAGGGCCTCACCCGATGGTTATAGGGAGAGGGAGGTGCAGGTCGATGAAGTTGTATCGCACTAAACATATAATGCTCAATGAGCCTGTTAGTACTAATCCTATCAGCGTTCATTCCTGAGATAATTTACGACGCAATATCAATGTACTATACAATGTAAATAAGGTATATTTATCCACTGTATATGGAACGAATACTAGTACCGCACGGACTAGATAAGCGGAAGGACCTGTTTCTGTGCTGTAGTGCTCTAAGACTGTATTTACCCAAACCTGTCAGAGTGCACTTTGAGCTTGGCCTCCACGTATAAATCAATGCGGTGGCGTGCGAGGGTGGCCCATGACGCGGGTAGTAAAGCCAAGGTGCTTTTACTACGTATTCCACAGTCCAGTAGAGTTTAGTGTAATTTAAACGAGATAAACTCGGGCAATTTATACTCCCACTCCCCAACCTGCTGTTCCCTCTAAACTGCGCGGGTGCGCGGCCGCACCGTAACTGAAACGCTTCCGTGCACATTGCTTTCGTTACCGCGCAGCTCGAATTTCATTTATTAAATATACAATTTTAATCCAAAGTGCCGCGCATTTTTCAGGCCGTGTAAAAGTTTTCTGCTCGGAGCAACGGATGGTCCGCGCAGCTGAAAAAAAAAGAGAACATTGCCCCAACCCCTCAGCAACTAACGCAAAACAGCTGCGTCTGCAGGTTCCTCCTGGATATCCAGCTGCTTCGTAACCAGGGGAGGTCATAATACGAGGGACATTTTAACGAGAAAGGTGGGCGACGTGCCCCATATTGCCCACATCCCAATTAAAACAAGAAATTAGGCACGGGGTCATCTGTACTTTTATCTATAATCAGTTCTGGTCAGAACTCCATGTGTTATAGGATTGAAAAATGGACCGGGACCGGCTGATCTAGAGGGTTGACATTATAGGGGTGTGTAAAATCACAAGGGGGAAGGGAGTCACTGAATTTTCCCCAGGGTAGTGTCAAAGTAGGCAGTCAGAAACCTTTTCTTGGAGTAGAAAGGTCAAGTACTAGGGAACGTGGTGTGAGATGGGAAACATTTAAAAGAAATGTCCAGGGCGAGTTTTTTTTTTGTTGTTACGCAGAGAGTGGTGGGTGACTGGAACGGACTACCAGGGGTGATAGTGGAGGCAGATACAATAGAGGGGTGAAAGAGGCTGTTAAATAGACACATGAATCTCATCTGTAAGAAAAGGAATCTCAGGAGAGTGAATGACCCTGTGGAGGTCGGGGCTGACCATGGGTTTTGCGTCCCATATGTCTACGTGGTAGACAAGCCAACACAGTACGGTAAGGAGAGCAAGCTGTCGCCCATGTTGCAGGCTCCCCCTCTCCGCGCAGCTGATGGATTTAAAGGAACGGCAGAGACCGATACGGTTCGGCTCCAGCGGCGTCGCACGAGTTGCCAGTCAGCATTGGACCCAACCTTAGGGACTCCAGCTCCGGAGCTTTCCTCTGGGTTTACTCCCGAAGCCTTCTTTGAATATGTAGTGAATGGGGCGATATAAAGATCATGCCCAGACAGAAGAGATTTAGTCTAATTGAGTTTAGTGTTTGATTCAGACATTGCGGGCCGAAGGACCTGTTCTCCTGCGCTGCGTTCTCGAAGGCATAAGTATAAGGCGAGAGGGGCAAGATTTGAAAAGGGAGCTGAGGAGTTGACTAGCTCAGACTGGGATCGTGATCAGCACGAGTGATCTATAAGTGTATAATCCTGTTGATAATCACAATGCTCTTCTACAGGGGGCGGACCAATAATGTCCTCGAACTAAAACAGGCTGGCGGAGGAGAATGCCTGTTTCTCATCCGCTAGCATATTTTAGTTCGTGACGCACAGTGGTCCATTAACTCGGGCAACCCATTCTCGAAGGTCGAGTTACTAGGACCCAAAATAAAGACTTAAGGCGTAATCTGTTGGAGTCTTGCAGAAGTGCCTTCTGTATGTCTAAACGAGTAAACAGTGCGGGAAGAGGGAGCCAGTTCACCCTCATCACAAGAACCCAACTGTTTTACTGGCATGTTTCTCCTTTCATCCTGCAAAATAAAATTAAACACTAAAAGCAGCAAATTTAAAGCAAAAATGTTGTAAAGGAAAATCTCTCCATATTCTGGCATTGAAAATGCCGTTCATTAGCTGTAACCGCTTCTACTGTCCACAGATATTGACTGCGATTTACAGGTAACAACAGGGTGCTCAGCAAACTCCACAAGACCCTCTGTCACGTGTGTGGGTGTGATACGGGCACCAATTGGCTGATCTGTTCCCGAAATTACAAGAGCGCCGATAATTCTCACGACTCTGGCTGAGGGTGATATGCGTTGGGATCGTTAGGGACAATACCAGGCGTTGTACAATACAATTTTTTACAGCTTTTGTGCCGCTCTGCAAGAGTCAGTAACGTTTGACGTTAGAACGTATGGTACGTTTTACAGAGACGCGGGAATGTAGAGGCTCGAACCTGGAGCAATGAACACGTGGGAGGACCGCGGAGCGTCCGGCAGATTCCGTGGAGGCAAAGGGATTGCCGATGGGAGGATCTCGAACCGAAACGTCCACCGGTGCCGCTTGGCCCGGAGAGTTTCCGCAGCAGTTTGATTTTTTTGGCAGGTTTCACATTGCCTCCCGAAGGAGGACCAGGGGTTTTTAGGGGGGAGGCAATCCAGTCCGGGGGCAGCTTAAATCACGCCACCAGCGGTGGAGAGATTAATGTGCAGTGGGATGAGCGTGCTTGCCGCAGAGGGCTTCAGAAGTGGTCGGCGGGGGTGGGGGCTAGGGGCAGGAGCACGTACAGGAATGCGGGGTTAAAAACCACGAGACAGTGCGGGCTAACGACACCAGGAGTCTCCGCGCTGGCTGGTTCACTGACTAAAGCAACCAGTCAACTACCTCGGTAATCGCGCTGCACATTTCACGCCGTACACACGCGATTCTGCAGTTGCAGGAAATCCAGAGTAACGCGCACGAAATACTGGAGGAACTCTTCAGGTCAGGTAGCGTGTCTGGAAAGGAACAGAGTGCCGGTATTCTGGGCCGACGCCCTTCAACAGGACTTGTCTCGGCCGCAAGCGTCGACAGTTCAGGTGCTGCCTGGCCTACTGAGTTCCTCCAGCATTTTGTATTTAAATCAATGATAATCTGATTCTGATCCGGCAGTCTTCGGTCACAAGTTTCTTTCAACACGTAGGAGACGACGAGTCAGCGGGATTTACACCCGCTGTTAGGAAGCTCAGAGCTATTTGTATCAAAACAGCACCGAATCCCTGAAACAGAACTCACGTCTGCTTTTATTTCTTCACATTTTGGCTAGATACTTTAAAAAAAACACATTTACAACAAACGGAGCGCAAACACTTAGGAAAGGGTCAGATCTCCCCAAATGGAGACAGACTTCAGCATTAAAGTGTCGCTTTTGCCCTCGCTCTCTGTAATCGCCCGCAGCACGCACGGCCCAGTGGATCTAATATGCGGAGAGAGCAGGGGCTTCAACGTTCAGGTCAAAACTAGAAGTTCACTGTTCAGTGTGCTTGGATGAGTGATTGCTCGAAGGACGGGGGTTCCAAGACGGTGTCCATACTCCCCGTGCAAACAACACAAAATAAAGGCTTGCCACGTGTAATCTGTTGTCAGATCGCTTTTGGCCGCTGAGTCCTAGGCCGGTCGCCGGTGACGCTCCTCTAACGAAACGTCTCTCGGTGTCTCGCCGCCCCTCGCTCGACATTCACTGGCGCTGCATCCGGAGAGCAGCTTGCCCCCTGATCTTCGCAAACCCGCTCTTCGCGTCCTTCTCTTTGACCTGAAAAACAATTAGTAAAAGCTCCTTATAACATCAACAGAACCAGGCGCAATCATGGCTCAAAATCGT
Source organism: Hypanus sabinus (assembly GCF_030144855.1). Classification (NCBI taxonomy): domain Eukaryota; kingdom Metazoa; phylum Chordata; class Chondrichthyes; order Myliobatiformes; family Dasyatidae; genus Hypanus; species Hypanus sabinus. The sequence continues at coordinate 158,069,481 of NC_082714.1, read as the reverse complement.
AAAACAGTTTTTTTCTCTCCATAATTTTGCCTTCATACAATATATTCAAAACAAATTCACCTATACAATATTCTGATTTTAAGCATCAGTAATATCCAATTTGCAATTTAATTTAAAACGGTTTTAAATATACAGGATATTGTAAGTTAAGGGGGAAACGCTGTTTTTATGTTTGTAGTTCGGATTTGGTAAGGTCGCTAAACTCCAAATGCGAGACAAGAAGCGTGGCCCATTTCAGAGGTGATCGGGTAACATATTAATGACATGCTATTTGTAACTGTAGAACTGTAACCAATTTGCAACGCGATACAGTTCACATCGCTGTTTGTTCTATGTGGGAGTCACTTAAAAAAGTAAACCTGGCTTCCTTTACCTTGTCCTCCCCCCCCCCCCTTCATGCTCCGATTCTCAAGCGCACCTGACGTCTTTCTCCGCCACCCCCCCCCAAATATATCTGTTGCTCTTGTAGCCCCCAGTAATAGTTTATTCGAAGGAAGTTTGAGGGCTTAACAAACAGCGGCGTCTAGAAATGACACCGCTGCCTGGTATTAAAGCAAACTGCGGTTTCAGATAGTTTAATCGCTCAACGAGGAAATAGCAGTATTATAAACGAACTGGCTGATTGCTGATAATCTCACAAAGCAGGCCAATTGTCAGTAAAGCAACAAGGCATGTAAAGATATTAAAACTAAATAACAAAGGTCACTCGGGCCAATAGGTCAACGTTTTGTTTATACTCCAAGCCAGCAAGTGTTTCTTCAATTGAGGAGTATCTTTAAACAATCCAGAAATATAACTTTACATAAAATAACAAACACTTTTCCTGGAGGCACTCGCAAAGTTATGAATTGCAAACATTAATTCGTATTCGAAATAATGATTTTCCTAGGGGAGCCGTTCTTTCATACAGGGACTGCAGAAAAAATATTTTAAATTTAGTAAAACAAACACCACATGTGGCGCAGTTCGTGACGGAAGTGAGCTACAATGTGTGTAATTGTATTGAGCGGTTCAGGTGGTGTCCTGAACGTTTAGCACAAGGTTGAGGAGCTTATGAAGGCTGGCAGGACCCATTTAATTTGATACTTTGCATTCACTGCCAGCAGTTTACTATTATTGATTAAACAGAGTTTGGAGATTTAAAAAACACTACAGCATCGGCACGCACAACGCGTAGGAGGGATCTAGGTAGGTGAAAATAAAGGCCATAAGGATTTGAAAACAAAATCTCATCTGCTCTGCTTCTCAGTAACGAGACATCGGTAAAAATACAAGTAATATAACATATGTTGTGCAGTTTTTTTTTAACAGAAATGAAGTTCGGTGTCGTTTTGAGTAAGCTGATTGACTTTCCAGCGACCTCATTGGTCGTTCTCATCTGTCACTTTCCAACAATTTAATTGGTTGCGATAAGACGAGCCTATTTTAGTTCACAATAGTCCAAAGGATGTTAAAAAGTTATTAATCACTGAAGTTTATGGCTGACTGTTTATGGTTGTTAAACAGAGCGAGATGAAAGACTTCGTGATGTAAATAATTTTTACATCTAACAAAACCAAAATGTATCACGAGCGCAAGGGAATTTGCAGATGCTGGAAATCCAAGCAACACACACAAAATGCTGGTGGATCGCAGCAGGCCAGGCTGCGTCTATGGAAAAGAGTAAACAGTTGACGTTTCGGGCTGAGACCCGTCATCAGGGCCAAATGTATTGTCATTTTCTTATTTGTTTGCATCAGTTAACAAGAAGAGAAATAACACCATAAGACATAGTAGGCCAGTCGGCCCGTCGAGTCTACCCCGCCATTCCATCATGGCTGATATATTATCCCTCTCAACCCCATTCTCCTGTCGTATTGCCGCCAAGCTTGATCGCGCAAGATAAATCTGAACTTCAAGTCCACTTTCCTTTCTGATCCTCGTCGCCCCTCATTACTTCAGCATCCACTCCCTCCCCCCCCCACCAAAAGATGGTTTCCAACAAACACGAAAATCCCGAGTATCTGTATAAGCCGCTGATGCCGAGTATTGCAAAGGGTTACAATCCTCAGATTCCTTCTTCGTTTAATTCGGAACGGGTGCCTCCGCGTACCAGGACTGGGCATCACTCCCACTTCCTTCGGCTGAAGAAATAGCCGCTCACCATCTTTTCTACCAGTCTGACTCAGAATTCTTCGTCACAATTAGACTGGCCTTTCCATTTCTCCACATAATCCGCTCCCCTCCTACCAAGGAATGACAGAGCCAATCGACCACCCACTGATTCATAGTCAAGCGAATCTTCCTTCCTCCCGTGGCATTAGAAGCTTCCCAAAATTCTCCATCAATAAAAAAACACACATTTTGTTTAACATTTGACAATGGATGGCCCGGTAGCGTGGCTCTTTGCGCAACGCTTCTCAGCGCCGGCTGTTAAATCTGGGTTCAATTCCCACCGCTGTCTGTAAGGAATTTGTACCTTCTCCCCGTGACCACGTGTGTTTCCTCCGGGTGCTCCGGTTTCCTCCCACAGTTCAAAGATGTTTGAATTTGGGCTAGCGGGCTGTGGGCACGTTATTTTGGCGCCGGAAGTGTGGCGACACTTGCAATCCTTGCTGATTCGATTTGATGCAAGCTATACATTTCACTGAACGTTGCAATGTACATCTGACAAGTAAAGCCAGACTTTTACCTTTCAGTATCTTACTTTTTTGTGTAAATGGTACTTTAGATCATTAGCAGATTCATAATATAACTAAACATGCATTTTATTTGAGCTACTTAATTTAATTCATTTCATTTAAATTTAACAAATAGATTTTATTGTAATTTATAGTTTGTTTTATTACTATGTATTTCTCTGTACTGCTGTTGCTGCTGCTGCTGCAAAAAAAAAATCACGACATATACCAAAGATATTAAACCTGATTCTGAGAATTTTGTTCAAAATGATTGAAATTGGAAATAATGGGCAAATTTCTCATTTGGGGAAACTACGTTCTGAATTACAGGATTATTATCTGGGTGGGTTTACTTTTCCATAATTTCAACTCAAATTAAATATTATTACACCGGTATCAGTATTTTAATTCAAATGGGCTTCAAACATGTATTACAAGTTTTGACAAGCATGTTATCTATAGCATCTGTTACTATGAATAAAGGGTTATTATGTTGTTCATTGACCTAATTGTTGAGTAAATCAAGGGCAAGTCTGATGGAATATTAAGGGAATCAGAATGCTGGCTGATTTGGAAGGAAAGTGGACAAGTTACCTACTAGGCCAGGGGTTCCCAACCTTTTTTATGCCATAGACCCTAGGTTGAGAACCTCTGTCTGGGCAGTGACAATTGGGAATGATGAGCCTTCTTCATCTTCTACATTCTTAAATAATGCCTCATTTGCAACATGCTGTCCCCAAAAAGAGTAGGAACTTGACAAAAGGGGGTTAAAGTATAGGGGCATCAGTTTACATTCTGCAGTCAGCCTCTTACTGGTCAATTATAGTCTAATTTGTAATCAGACTGATAAAAGTTCAGCCTGACCTAAACCAGCGTGTGCAATTTTATTGATCCAGAATATATTAATGATACATTTTCTCAAGCTATTTGTTGTTGAAAAATGCTGGAGAAACTCAGCAGTTCAGGCAGCATCTGTGGAAAGCAATAAAGAGCCAACGTTTCAGGCCAAGACCCATCAGGGCTTCTTCATGAGGCTTGATGAAGGGTTTCAGCCTGAAACTGTGGCTCTCTATTCCTCTTCATTGATGCTGCCTGACCTGCTGAGTTCCTCTAGCATTTTCTTTGTGTGTTAGTCAGGATTTCCAGTGCCTGCAGGATCCTATGTGTTTGTAGAGTAGTATAGCATTGGCCCTTTGGCCCAAGATATTTGCCAAAATAATTGAACAACTAACTGAATGAGCTGCTTCTGCCTTACCAAGGTTCACAATTCTCAGTCCCTGCATATTCATGTGGCTCTCTAAGATTCTCTTAATCTATGCTATAAATATATCAACTTCATTAGCATAGATGAGTATTGAAATGAATTCACTAAAATTGGAAAAAATTATTAGAAAGAAAATCTCAGTTGGGGAAACTGCATTCTGAATTACAGGAATGTTATACCAGTGGGCTTGTTTCCCATTACATCTACTCAAATTGAATATTACTACACTATTATCAGTATTTTAATTCAAATGTACATCAAAAACTTACTTCAAGTTTTGACAAGCATATTATTTTAGCATCTGTTAATCTGAAAAAAGGGTTATGTTGTTTGAATGATGGTACAACATTGTGTTCCGATCACCACCAGGGAGAGAAAGAACTTCACTCAGATCCAAACAATAGATTTTAGTTGTGTTGAATGAAACAAGTTATAGAGCTTATGTCACAGTTTTCCTGTCAGACAGGTGAGCTACACTGACCCAGGAATCAAGGGCAGACCCACAAAGAGTAAAGTGTACCTGCTTAACCCTTGCCTATTATCATTAGGTTGTTCTCCTTGGGCACTTCAGCCATGTTAATAAAGTACACGTTTTCAGTTTCTTCTGTGGAAGAATCAAGATCCTCAATTTTCCATTGAAAGCATGGAAAATTCCTAATTGCATTTTTTTTGGCTATAAGCTAGAGAATTGCAGGAAATAGATTCACATAGAACAGATGGCAATATTTAGAAGTTGTGGAAGTCAGAAATTATATCAATTTTGCAAGCTGCACTGTCACATTTCAACTACTGTCTACAATGATTGTTTTAGAATTCTTTAACGTGGAAGAGTGGCTAAAATCTGAAAAAAACTAAATTAATCATTACAATCGCAATAATAAATGCACAAAAAATCAATTCACCTCAAGCCCTTGTATTGGCGAGGAAAGAAGCTTCTTTAAACCAGTTTATATTTGGGTAAATTGCAAAAAATTCAAGTAAGCATTTTCAATAAAGTTTAAAATGTTATGGTAAACTTTATTCAAACTTTGTACATTTAATTAAGCTGAATTTCAGCATTTTGAATTTATTTTGGAAACATTGGTGACAGGCTATAGCATAAAACTCAGCAAGTTTACATACGACATTTTGGTTAGCAAAAATGACACATTTAACATTTGCGGGCAGAAAATAAGTGCATGTTTGTTGACCTTGTTTCTTTAGTGAGTGCTGTAATTTGTATCGATACAAATGCCATTACCTTAAAACTCTAATCAGGAGGATATTATTAGATAACAAGTTGGAATACAAAGTCTGTAGCTGAGAGATCATCAATGTTCCCTCAAAATTTTTTTTTAACAATTGCCCAGACCAACCATTGATCTGAGCAGGAAATTTTTACATGGCCTGAAACTGCTCAGAATTTTAAATGTTCTTTTTAGGAATATGCATACTATGAATATTTAGAATGAATAACTGTGCTTCAGTTATTGCATGGCCATGCAGCTTAGTGGGAACAGTGGAGATCACCATGGTGCATATTTATAATTGGGACTGTAAACTGTAAGCTGTAAACTTCCTACTCCCTTAGACTGGTTTAAGACAAACTTCATAATATTAGGCCACTATTCATTCAATTCCAGTAAATATTAAGACAAAACATTTTAAAATTCATGAAACAGGAGTGGCAAATATAATTCCAAAGCCTACCAAATCACATTTGCTTCAATAAATACTAAAATAAATACAAAATCATACATTTCTAGTAGCAAAACCATGAAAAACTACTTAATTAATTTATATCTTTCTATAGAGATAAATAGGATAAATAGATATGTAGATATATTATCATATGTTGATAATAAATGTGTTTCTGATTCTGACATGTTCCATAATTTTCTCAATTTTAATATACAGTGATATTGCAAGTCTTCACAGGAGCATTATTAAAATAAGACATTGGTCAAAAGGAGGTTATATTAGAGAGCTAGAGAAATGGTCCAAAATAACTCTGGTGACAATAGAAACATTTAGCAAAGGCATAATGATGTGAACAGGAAGGTTGGGACTGCAGACTTTAGGGAAACGTGGAACAGAAGGCTATAACAGGGATGGAGAGGAGTGCGTGAAAAGATTTGAACTCAAGAATTCCGCATTGTTGGAATCCAAGTGAAGGTAAACAGGTGATGCAGTAACTCCTTCAATATTCTCTAGTTCTCTCATTCATAGCACTCCCACTCATAAAACCTTGTAAGCCAAATTTTCACATTTTATTGTACCATTTTGTGAAAGAATCTGATCGTCACTTTGTTCATTATAAATCCATGGCCCTTAAAACCTTTCATATATTTCAGAGTAGGATGATCAACTTATGTGAGGCACCTTGGAGATGGAGTTTTGTTTGCCTTTTTAAAAAAAGAATTACAGTTGGTAGCTGGAATCTGGAATGAATTACCCGAGAAGGTGGTGGTAGGCAGATACTCTCACAATGTATAAAAAGATTAGCACTTCTAGGCTTAGAAGACTGTAGACTAAGACTGAGAGTTGGTACATGGGTTTAGTATTGATGGGTACCTGATGGTCAGTATGGAAGTGGTCGGCGGAAGGGCCTATTTTGTATTCTATGACTATATCTATTCGGGTTCTAATTGGTATAGATGGACTGACTGAACTAGACCCCAGTTCAATTTCTATGAACTTTGGACATGGTTGAGACCCCTCTTTCAGGCGTTCAAAACACCAGGACATCGGACCTGTACAGTAGTGAGGACCTTAGTTCTGGAATCCACGCACCTCTCGGTAAATGCTGCGTCTGAATTGGATTCTAATTCAGAAAAATAAACTGCTGGAAACTTGGCTAAAAGTGCAAGATGCGGACTGGAGAGAGAGAGATGAGGAGAGAGACGGGAAGAGTCAGGAGAGAGAGAGACAGGGAGAAAGGTAAGGTTGGGGCGAAAGAGGGAGAGGTATAGACAGAAGTTTCTGAAAGCTGGCAGAGATGGAGAGGGCCGAATGGCCTAATGGCGCGACTTTCTGTCTCTTTTTCTCTCTCTGACTCTCCACACACTGGCCTTTGAATTGGGGTTTTAAATTTCAGATGACCCCTCCTTTGCTCCTTCACATCCCCAAATGATCTGGCTGCAGACTGCGAACGGAGAGACAGAAACACCACCTACCCCCTTCCTCTGGTTGCTGAGACAGAACGTACAGATAGACCTGGGCTGCTGTCCCTCGAACTCGGCCTGGCTGCTGTAGACGGCGGTGAGACATGGCTGTCCATCCACGCCCTCCTCCCCCACCAGCAAAATGTTGCCGAGGTGGGAGATGTAGCTGGACGCCAGGCGCAGGGTCTCAATTTTGGAGAGCTTCCTATCGGCGGGCTCGGTGGGGATGAGTGTCCTGAGGGCGCTGAAAGCGGTGTTGACGCTGTGAGTCCTGTCCCTCTCCCTGGCGTTGGCCGCCTGTCTGTGCTTCACCACCACCGAACCCTTGGAGAAGGATACCTTCCTCCTCTTCGCTACGCCGTTGCAACAGTCGAAGGACCGGTCGGAGCCGTCGCTTTCGCTCTTGTTCTCGTCATCGTCCGAGTGCAGGCTGATGTCCGGGTAAAAGTGTCGAGCGGAAACGGGGCGCAACATGGTGAAAGCCATGGTTTGGCCCTCACACGCCCTCCCCTCCCCTCCCCTCCCCTCCACTCCACTCCCCGAGTGTACGCAACCTGGCAGCTGTTAACTGTACGTCCCGCGGAGCCGCCAAGCAAGAAGTGCCAACTAAACCCCTCGCACACCGCCCGACCCCACAACCATTCAGATCTGCCGAGATAAAACTCAAAAAACTCCCTTTATATCTCAGAGGAGGGGCTTAAGGAGACACGCACATCTTCCAGAAACCAATGGGCAGTGTTCTTTATCCCCTTCCTCCCGAGAGCAGTCAATATTTTCATCAATTATGTGTCAAAGACAAGAGTAACAGACGCGTTTAAAACACACCCCCGCAATGGTCCCGCTTAGAACCCATTCCCAACACTTCCCAAACTGAAACCTCGCCGTGTTCTTTCACTAGGAAAACACCTGACCTTTCCTTTCGAAAGGGGATTAGTACTTGACACTTTGGCTTCTCCTCACGCAGGGTCCCCGCCGAGGTGCGTGCCTCTCAAACCGAGACTTCTTCCGCACCGTGCAACGAGTTCCCAGCCAGACCCTCTTTTCAGCTTCACCAAAACTTAATTACAAATGCATATTCCCTCTGCTCCCCGCGTCTGTTAAAACACTGCAGCTGTGTTTCCGCTCTAAAGTACCTTGTTTTTTTAGTGCAGCCTTATGGTATTATAGAAAACAGATTATTTGCTGGTTCCGCACCTCTTTCAGGACACTGACATTTAAGATCTCAGTAGATGCTTCTTCAAGAGGAAACGATTAACAGGTAAATCGTGTTATGTCTCTTTCCCTGCTTAGTGTCGAAATACTATTTGGCGATATTCATTTTGCTACTCAATAGTTTTTTATTTCTAAAATATAATATTTAGTCTCGAAAAACAAGTTGCTTTAACCTAAGACGGGGGACCGGAAATCACTGATACGGGAGGAACATTTTTCGAGTGCTCGTTGTAGAATTGATTTTTCTATTTTAATTTCATTGACTGTGTTTCAGGAAGATGTAGAAACTATTTTTTTTTGGAATAACTATTTCACTAACCCGGGCACACATCTGGAACGGACTATGTGCGTATAGCAATAAACGATTAGCAATCTATCCAGTTACCCGTGCACTCACTGTGGGTCATGAGGGGTATAAATGTATTACAGGCAAAGACTGTTGGTTCCTACAGAATCAAGAAATAGAACCCCCTCATCGGGTATCTGTTTCAAACCTAACATTTAGTTCCTCTTATGTTCCGGAATTTTAGAAGATTATTTGTTTAGCTATTAAAGTTGAGATCTGGTCCACACAATCTTGACTCCGTGCGAGATGAGTTTTCATGACTGTAGTTAGTATTAATCGAAGTAATATCTATATTGTCAGAAAGACACATCTGCTCAAATCAAATATAGGCACATACAGATGCATTTACACAAATAAACACACATATCACAAATAAATACATGTGAACACACATGTAACGAATACGCGTACAAAACACAATTAGCACGCAGAAACACATGCACTGTATATACAGATATGTATACCATGCATATACAATCATGAACACAAAACAAACTAGGACAAGGCAATGCCTATTACAAAACACGGAAATGTGTAAACACACACACACACACACACACACACACACACACACACACGCACACGCACACGCACACACACGCGCGCACACACACACACACACACGCACACACACACACACACACACACACGCACGCACGCACACACAGACACACACACACACACATACATCCTTTCTTTCAGACACATACACACACTTACACACACGACCTCTCAAACACTCATAAATACGCTTTCACGCGCACGCACGGTCTCTCTCACACATACACAAACACGCGCACTCTTTCGCACGCTGTCACACTCACACACACACACACACACACACACACACACACACACACACACACACACACACACACATGTAATTACACTCATGCACGCACAGTCACACACTGCCTTTCTCTCCCATACCCATACACTATCCTCACACATTCTCATTTACTCACACATATACATTTTCACGCACACAGTCTCTCTCTCTCTCTCTCTCTCTCTCTCTCTCTCTCTCTCTCTCTCTCTCTCTCTCTCTCACACACACACACACACACACACACACACACACACACACACACACACACACACACTCCAACCAGACGGACACGCGTGTTAGTGCATATGGCACCAGTGCACGTCTCTTGGTTTACAGTGGCATGTCACTGAAGTGCTGGGATCAAAACCTTCAATTTGTTTTAAATTCGAAGTGGTCAGCTTTTAATGAAGTCAGAACATGTAATGGAAATGTGATTAGCGAGGGTTCTTCAGAACTCTCGGGGCTGCACCTACCTCCTTGGGCTTCTTATGTAAGCCAGTTTAATGCCCGTATCTGGTTTAAGTTACGGGGCTGTACGGGGTGGGTGGAGGGGGAATGGGTGCAATTCTATCATTCTTGTTCTCTGACCATGGCAGAATGGGGTTACAGAATCGTAGAATCAGGTATGCCTGTCTCTTTAATTAAATGAAGACAAAATACACCTCGAAACGTCGACTGTTTATCCCCCTCCATAGATGCTGCCTGATCTTCTGATTTCCTCCAGCATTTTGTCTGTGTTGCTGAAAACGTGGTTTTATTTAACTCTTCTTATCTGACCCAAACAGTACGTGTCTTTCAATGCCTCCCAGAATTTCACAGTGGCATTAATCCCAAATCCCACCCCCCCACCCCCCAACCCCCAGGAGCTGTGTGCTGGTTTCTCATCAGCAGGACGGCGAGGCTTCAAAACGTATTAATATCGTCTTGTCCTGAACGTACAATGTAATCAGCTTGCTGCACCCTATCCCAACGCACCTTCCCTGGAACGGGTCGCGGGACCCCAGTCACTGTAAACTATCGCTTCAGTTTAAAACAGGGCTCTTCAGGTGAATCGCGGCAAAAATTCAAACGAACCGCTTCAGGATTCTCAGTTCCCCCGATCCACCTCAGGAAACCGCAGGGATCAGCGGTGATAACTTGAGCGCCTAAATCTTCGATTTGATTTTGTTCAAATCGGAGAACGCATTGCGGTTACCCCTCACCTCGATCAAGGATTCTCTGCCAGGCTGGAACGTTCCCTGTCTTCTGCGGGGAATAAACTTACTGAGTCAGAGCATTCTTTTAAACATTAGAGAACAAACGGCCTTGTTAATGTGAGTACCCACCATATTGAGTTTAATCCCCAAATTTAATTATCTTATCGATATATTATCTATAAATATTATCCATAAAACACGACGTTTATTTCATTTAAATCCAGTTGTTTCATTAACATGCGAGATTTTATTCAGGAGTTTTAATGTTTTATAACGTCTTCGTAATATTTTCGCTTAACGTAAAAATTCCCAACTACTTTGAACTCATATTTTGGCTTAATTACCGGAATGCAAGTGCAGCGAGTCCAAGTGTAGAATTTTTCTTTTGTTTTGGAAGGGTTTATTTATATAAAAAAAACCCCAAACTTTTTCCTGGGTGAGAGGGCCCAAGGCAAATATTGTCTTTTGATCAGCACTTGTGTTCACGGGTTGTTGGGGGTCTCTTAAAATTCCAGAGTCAGTGTTGGCCCGTGACCCCACTCCTCCGCCCCCGCCCCCCTCGCCTCCCCCTACCCTCCCTCGAGCCGCAGCTTGTTTGGCTTCCGATGGTCCTGGAGTGCTAGAAAAACAAGACCAGTTGAGTTGGACAAAACCCCACCAGGTGCGCATTCTTGAGCCGAGCCGGGCTGCTGTTTCAGACCGCCTCCTGAAAAGATCCATCGAAACGCCAGGCTCGTTATAAACAAGGGCATGGAGAGATAGATGGGGGGCGGGAGCCAGGCTGTTATTATTAATGCTTCTTTAAAATAAAATACCAAAAATTCGATTTTGAACATTTTTAAGTTTTTAAAAAAATCAAGTGCCTGAAACGAATAGTCAACCCCCTCGCCAATTCTAATTCTAATAATTGTAAAAGTTTTGGATAAATATTTACCAAGCAAACAAACAACGTTTTACTTGTTATCTCAAGTGTGCTACACTGTTTAAAGAGGTTTTTTTAAACTGCCATTGATACTGTTTCAGAGATCTGAGGGAGTATCAGTATTTTAATATGGTGCATCACTTTGTTCAAGATAACTAGAGTCGCGCTTTTTTTAGCCTGGTCACTTGTTAAATCTCAGATGGATTTGGGTTTTGATAATTTGTGATGGGTGTGAAATTAGGTCGGTGAGTATTATTAGCATAACGACACTTAAATGTGGCGCCCCCGCCCCCAAAACCACATGGCAACCGCTTCACCGCAGCTCTTTGAAGATCTTAGCGGCGTTAATCTCGATACCGAAAATTGAACTCGAGAGTGATGCAGGCAAGCCCGAATGATGAGGGTAGAATAAGATGTGACAGACCCCCGGGGGCGAGTTGCCCCCGTGTGCGCCGTGCTGCACTTACAATAGTTTCTGAAGATGAGGAGGACAGCGTTAAGATAATTCAGACTAAAGCGGTGCTTAGCTCTGTTACTACAGACTCAAAGGCGAAGGAATGAAGACGAAAGCTCTTATGCTCAGGCCTTCATTCACATTCATTTAAAACGCGCCGGGAGCACTGTTACTTTGTGAGGGGCTTTAGTGCGTTTACCTCAAATCCCAATGCCTCTTTAAGACAAATGCGTTACTGCCTCGGTTAGCATAGCAATGGCTGTAAAACTATAAGAGATAAGAGCAGAATTTGGCCTTTCGACCCGTCAAGTTTGCCCCACTATTCCACCATGGTTGATTTATCTCCCCCCAATCAAATTCTCCTGCTGTAACTTTAAGCCCCCCTTACTAATCAAGGACCTAGCAGCCTCCGTTTCAAGTATATCCAATGACTTGCTCTCCACAGATTTACCACTAGTTAAAGAAGATGCTCCTCTGTTCTAAACGGACTTTCTTCTTTTCTGGGGTTGTGCCTTCTGGCCATAGACTCCCCCACTGTAGGAAAGAGGTTCCCCTCCTCCACTCAGTCAAGACATTCCAATATTCCATAGGTTTCGATGAGATCCCCTCTTATTTTTCTGAACACCATCGAGACCAGGCCCTGAACCATCAAAAGCTCCTCATACTTTAATCCGCTCAGTTCCAGAATCATTTTCATGAACCTCCTTGGGAATGTGATTAAAATTTGATTCAAATAATGATGCAACCAGGACCTTTAGGGTAAGATTTTGTATATATATTTTTTATTAAATTGCAGGTAAGAATTTTTGTTATAATGTAAATATTGTATTTCAATACAAGTAAATTTACTCAGAACCAAATTCAGGGGAAACTAATTTTAATGCAAATTTGCTCAGGACGGCAAACGTAACTCATTGTACTTTACATTAAAGGTGCAAATTCAATCAAAATCCATTTATTCCACAATGGGACCACCTCTCTAGAGAAGATTTTCCCTTTAGGACGCTACAGTGGTTGGGACTCATCCGGCATCACGATTACAGTGGGGTGTTTTCTCAGGTTACCCCTGAGCTGAGGAATTTTGGAAAGTTTCCAGGGTTGACTGACCCTCGTACCAGGGCTGTGAGCTCTGGGAAAGAGGGTATCCCAGGTAACAGACTTTTACAAAATTACCCAAATTAATGTAAATGATTTTCAAATAGTTTTAAAATAAGTACATTTAATGAAGGCACACATGAAACAATGAAAAGGAAGTTAGGAAGTTCAAAGGCAAAGTAAAAATGATTATTAAAGTCACCAAATACAATTGCATGTTAATCAAACAGCCGGATTTAAATTTCCTTGCAGATATTTACAGAAACTAAAGAAATATAATAAAATATATAATAAAGTTTGTGCAAAAGAAGATAAATTGTGCAAATAAGAATATAACACTAAGAACATGAGTTATGGAGTCCTTGAAAGTGACTCTGTAGGCTGCAGAATTAATTCGGAGCTGAGGTGAGTGAAGTTTTCCATTTCAGTTCAGGAGCCTGATAGTTGAAGGTCAATAACTTTTCCTGAACCTGGTGCATGGGACCTAAGGCTCCTGTACCTCCTGCCTGATAGTAATAGTGAGGAGTGGTCACGTCCTGGATGCTGGGAGGCCTTGTCATTGGACGCTGCTTTCTTGTGGTAGCGCTCTATGTAAATGTGCTCAGTGGCAGGGAGGGCTTTGCCTGTGATGGACTGGGCTGTATCCATTACTTTCTGTAGACTTTCCATTCCTGGGCATTGGTGTTTCCATTACCGGGCATACTGGGTAATAGTAACACAAATAAAATATATTTCTAAAACATCATTCTAGCTTTTTCATTATTCCAAAACCCCTACTGAAATCGATCCCTGAATAAGTCCATGTGATCCTAGAGTGTAGCCTAGTTAACTTAGCAAGCCAGCCTCTTTGCCAGCACTTGAAAACATATGAGGAGCATTTGATGGCTCTGGACCTGTACTCATTGGCGTCAACAACAGGAGTTCCCAACCTGGTGTCCATGGACCCCTTGTTAATGGCATAGAAAGGGGTCGGGAACTCCTGATCTCTAAGAATGAGAGGAGATCTATCCAATATTAAAAGGCCTAGATAGAGTGGACACAGAGAGAATGTTTCCAATAGTGGGGAGGGGGGGGGGGTCATGGACCAAAGGGCACAACCTCAGAATAGAAAGATGTCCGTTTAGAACAGAGATGAGGAGGAATTTCTTCAGCCAGAGGGTGGTGAATCTGTGGAATTCATTGTCACAGATGGCTTTGGAAGCCAAATCATTGGGTATATTTAAAGCAGAGGTTGATAGGTTCTTGATTAGTAAAGGTGTTAAAGATTATGGGGAGAAGGCAGGAGAATGGGGCTGAAAGGAATAATAAATCAGCCATGATGGAATTGCAGAGCAGGCTTGATGGGCCGAATGTCCTAATTCTGTTCCTATGCCTTAAGGTCTTATGGTCTCATAGTCTAAGTGCAAGGAGCATTTTGGAAAGTCAAATCAAAGTCGGCTTTTCATAGTGAATGGTGGGGCTCTGGGGAGTGCTGTAGAACAGAGGGAATTTGGAATTCAAGTACATGGTTCCTTGAAGTTGGAGTCATGGGTTGATAAAGTGGTGAAGACAGTTTTTTGGCACACTGGCCTTCCTCAGTCCGGGCTTTGAGTATAAAAGTTGGGGGATTATAATGTGGTTGGACACTGTTGAGGCTGCACTTGAAGTATTGTGTTTGGTTTTGGTCACCTTGCTATACGAAAGATGTCCTTTTGTCCTTACCTACCACCCCATGAGCCTCTGCATCATTCTCAACAACTTCGGCCACCTCCAAAGGGATCCTACCACCAAACATATCTTTACCTTCCCCCCTCTCCACTTTCCACATGGATCACTCCCACAGTGATTGCCTTGTCCACTTGGCCATCCTGGCACTTACTCCTGCAAGCGGCCAAATATGCCCATTCTCCTCTATTCAGGGTCCCAAACAGTCCATCCAGGTGAGGCAACGTTTCACCTGCAAATCTTCTGGAACTGTCTATTGCGTCTGGTGCATTGCAGACTCCTCTGCATTGGTGAGACAACTTGTAAGTTGGGGGACTGCTGATCCCCTCTGCTCCATCTGCCAAAAGCAGAGCTTCCCGGTGGCTGAACGTTTTAATTCTGATTCACATTCCTGTTCCGACATGTCGGTCACGGCCTCCTCTTGTGCCACGATGATGCCACCCTCAGTATGGAGGAGCCACAGCTTATATTCCATCTGGGTAGCCTTCAACCTGATGGCATGAACATCGATTTCTCCCTCCAGTAAAAAAACTTCCCTCACTCTTCCCTCTTCTATTCCACACTCTGGCCCCTTGCATCTTCTCAAATGCCTATCCCCCCCCCACAACCCCGGTGCCCCTCCTCCTTCCCTTTCTCCTATGGTCCACTCTCTTCTCCTACCAGTTTCCTTCCTCTTAAATGCTTTACCTTTCCCACCCACCAGGCTTCACTTGCTAGCTATTCTCCTTCCCCTCCCCCTAACTTTCCCAGTCCTGAAGAAGGGTCAAGGCTCAAAAGGACAACTGTTTGTTCATTTCCATAGATACTGCCTGAACTGCTGAGTTCCTACAGAATTTCATTGTGTGTTGCATAGAAAAGATGTTATTAAACCAGAAAATTTACAGTAAAGGTTTACAAGGACATTGTCAGGGCCTGAGGTATTGAACTACAGAGAGAGGTTGGACAGGCTAGGACATCATTCCTTGCAGTATGAGATGATTTTATCAAGGTGTACAAAATCATGAGGAGCATAGAGAGGGTGAATTCACTCAGTCTTTTCCCAGGGTTGCAGAAACAAGCTCTAAAGGACACAGGAGGTTCAAGGCAGAGCTTCCCAACCTGGGGTCTACAGGCCTCTCAGTTAATGGTATGGGTCCATGGCACAAAAAGGGTTGGGAGCCCTTGGTTTAAGGGGAGAGAGCAAAAATTGAACAGGAATTTGAGGGGCAACATTCTTACACACAGGGTGGTAAGTATATGGAATAAATTGCCAGAGGAAGTGGTTGAGTAAAGCACAGTAACAACTAAAAACAGTTGGACAGATACATGGATTAGAGTTAGATTTAAGAATAGGTTTATTTATCACGTGTTGGCGCGTGGCCTAGTGGATAAGGCATCAGTCTAGTGATCTGAAGGTCACTGGTTCGAGCCCCAGCTGAGGCAGTGTGTTTGTGTCCTTGAGCAAGGCACTTAACAACACATTGCTCTGCGACGACACCGGTGCCAAGCTGCTTGGGTCCTAGTGCCCTTCCCTTGGACAACATCGGTGGCGTGGAGAGGGGAAGTCTTGCAGCTTGGGCAACTGCCGGTCTCCCGTACAACCCTGCCCAGGCCAGCCCCCTGGAAACCTTCCAAGGGCGCAAATCCATGGTCTCACGAGACTAACGGATGCCTATCTATATATTTATCACACCTACATTAAAATATCGAATGTGTTGTTTGCTTCAAATCAAATCAGCAAAAGTTTAAAAAGTGCTGGACTAAATAATGGGATAACTTGGATTAGGCATCTTGGTTAGTATGGACCAGTTGGGCCAAATGGCTGTATGTCTCAATGACTTCATGAACGATGTCTCTGGGACAGTGTTGTGGCTTCCATCCTTATGTTTAGTGGGTGTGCCAGGTCTTATCCGAGATACGATACACAAAATACTGGCGGAACTCAATGGGTCAGGCAGCGTCTAGGAGGGAATTGGACGGGCGACCTCTTGGGCTGAGAGCCTTCATTTTGGACAGCTTTCCAGGAAGCTCAATGGCCCAGAGGATGGAGAAGCTGTGACTTTCACTCCATAGGCATTTGGATGAGCTGTGTGTCCCGGCTCACCTCTAGCTCTTGTTCCTTGTTCACTTTCCCAATCCCAACCTCCTTTGCATTTTACGTGGAGTTTGCACGTAAGAACATAAGAAACAAGAGCCGGAGTGAGCGATTAGCCTGCTCCACCATTCAGTAGAATCATAATCAGGTTTATTATCACCGAAATGTGTTGTATTGTGGAAGCAGTACACAACAACGTACCATAAATAGAAATATATAAAAATTAAATAAGAGTGCGAAAAGAGAGGAAAAAATAGTGAGGCAGTGTTCATGGCTGATCTGGCCATGGACTCCACTCCACCTACCTGCCTTTGTTAATTAGTGTTAATTTAGACCTTAAGACCGTAAGACCATTTGGCCCATCGAGTCTGCTCTCCATTTCATCGTGATTGAGCCTTTTCCCTCTCAGCCCCAATCTCCTGCCTTCTCCCCGTATCCCTTCATGCCCTGACCAATCAAGAAACTATCAACCTCTGCCTTAAAGACTTGGCCTCCACAGCTGCCTGTGGCAATGAATTCCACAGATTCACCATAAATAAAATAGATTTATCTTTGTAATGTTACTTTCTGTGTTGTGTGTGAGTTACATGTACTGTGACCATTTGTTGTGCACCTTGTCCAGGGGATTGTTGTTTCATTTGGCAGTATACATGTAGTATATATGGTTGGAAGACAAT
The DNA here is from genome assembly GCF_030144855.1 of Hypanus sabinus. Taxonomy (NCBI): domain Eukaryota; kingdom Metazoa; phylum Chordata; class Chondrichthyes; order Myliobatiformes; family Dasyatidae; genus Hypanus; species Hypanus sabinus. The sequence goes on along the minus strand of NC_082714.1, from coordinate 158,051,905 downwards.
AAACTTGAACTGTACCCAATACCCTTATTCCCCAGCTATGGAAAGATCTATTCTCCCTGTGACACCTTAGGCTTCTTCGGGATGCTCCAGTTTCCTCCTACGTCCGAAAACATTTCAGCTGGTAGGTTAATTGGTAACTGAAATCTCCCCCAACATGTAGGTGAGTGAGAGATGATAGGAATGTGGGAGTGAGAGATGATGGGAATGTGGGAAGAGTGGGTTGCAGGAAGGGCATTTGTGAGAGTGGAATTGCCACGTGAGTTACCACAGACCCAATGAGCCAAATGGCCTGCTTTTATGTCATGTGGAAATATTTCTGCAGGATATTCTTGTGGAACATTACACAGTCTTTATAATATTAACTGCCCACCAGTGATCAAAGGCCACTCTTCCCTGGCTAGTGAAAGTGCCAAATGTGACAGGTAAGGCTCCAGCATCAAAAACGCTTGGAAAGGTTTGAGTTATTTAAGCCAGCATAGGTTTATGAAAATCAGCTTGTGTCTGAAACGGGTAAATTGATTTATGATTGTCATATGGACTAAGGAACAGAGAAAGACTTTGTTTTTCATGACATCCAAACAGATTATTTCATCACGTCAGTACAAACTGTACAAGGGAATAGCAGAATAAAGTGTTGCAGTTACACTGAAAGTGCAGTGCAGGCAGACAATGAGCTGCAGAGGTCATGATGACGTAGATCGTGAGGTCAAGAGTCCGTCATACAAGGGGATCATTTAATAGTCTTATACCGTGAGATAGAAACTTTGACCAGCAACTGAATATTTTGATAAAGTTATGAAGAAGATGGATGAAGGATATACAGTGGACGTTGTCTTTGGGAGTTCAAGTTCAAGTTTATTCTCACGTGAACTAGTTTGGTGAGATTTGGATACAACTAAAACCTTACTTGCAGCAGTATCACAGGCACATCGGTACAGACAACACAGAATATAAATTAGACTTCATCTATTCGGCACAGACTAGAAGGGCTGAGATGGCCTGTTTCCGTGCTGTAATTGTTATATAGTTAAACAAGACAGTGAAGAGAGCAAGCAAGTAAGACAATAAGACAGAAGACATTAGTGTAAGGAAAACTTAATCACAGACAAGTCCATGGTAGTGTCAGAGGTGGTCCAAAGTGTTCTGTTGCAGAGGCAGGGTTAGGGTTGTATAGGTTGGTTCCAGAACCTGATGGGGTTACTTAAATGATTTAAAAATAAAATATTTTGCGAAGTACCACATAACAGGTTGTTTCAGACAGAGGGCAGAAACCAGAATAAAAGGGTTGGGGAAGGGGAAAATCATGAGTTGGAAAGTGATGGGAGAATCGAGGTGTGATGGGTAAGATAGGGGAAGGGGCATGATGTGAGAAGCTAGGAAGAGATGGACTGAATAAGGAGAAGGAATCTGATAAGAGAGGACACCAGACCATGAAATAAAGGCAAGGAAGGAAGCCCTGATGAATGATCTCGGCCTGAAAAGTTGACTGTTTTTTTCTATAGTTGCTGTGTGAGTTCCTCCAGTGTTTTGTGTGCATTGTTCCAGATTTCCAGCACCTGCAGAATCTCCTGTGACTCCCACGGTAGAGCAGGGTATGGGGTTCCAGGATATAGACACGGCCACGGGGAAGGAATGCCAGCCAGGAATGGGTGTGGACAGTGTTTTCCCGCAAATGGAGGCATGCACTACCCATGCTCCAGCTGTGGGAACTGCCTTTGGCTCTCTCAGCATGACTCTGGCTTGGAACAGCAAACCTACGTCCAGTTTATAGTGTGAGACTCACACCTGAAATAGCAAACTAAAGTGCAAATGATTTCACTGTTATTAATCTTAATCAAGTTTTTCAAAAACCTGTAATTTTTGACTCTCTTTCCAATGTTCCAAATTCCGCATTCATGGAAAAGCGACGGAAAATTGAGCTCCTTTCAATTACTTCATTGAGTAACTTTATTGCTTTGTTTTTATTTAGTTCCCTCAGCTGGTCAACAAGGACTGGTTATTGCCACAAATGGTTTGTCAGCCTTCATTGTCAATCCCTTGCCACAAAAGGTTGTCCTCAGTTTTGGTTTCCTCTGCTTTGCTTTGAGTTAAGGGCATCATGGAGTGGCGGTTAGCTTGACACCATTACTGCTCGAAGCATCGGAGGTCAGAGTTCAATTTTGACGCTGTTTGTATGTCCTTCCCGTGAGCACATGGGCTTTCTCCAGGTCTTCCAGTTACCTCCCACTGTCCAAAGATGTACCAGTTAGCAATTTAATTGATCATTGTAAATTGTCCTGTGATTAGGCTACAGTTAAATAGGTGGTTTGCTGAGCAGGGTGGCTGGTTGGGCCAAAAGGAACATGTTCCAAGCTGTATCTCAAAATCAAACAAATAATCAACAAAACAAGACGGGGAAAGTGTTCCTGGAATTTAATGTGTCACTTACAGGAAATACATGTCAGATATTGGATTTTAATACATTATAAATGTGTATTATATCCTTGGGTGAATATATTTATTGTTGAAATATATAGGTATTAACAGAGGGAAGGGGAAAAGTAGGACCTTTTTTTCTACAAAGTATTTTTGAAATACACCAGCAGCACCTGGAAGTCCTCATTTTATTGCAAGGGCCTGCAGATTGGGGTTTATAAATGCTTCACAGAAGTTCACAGAGCTACGAGTCTGGGCTGCTGGATGGGATTTCTGCAGATGGATAATATTAACGTATTTTCACTGGTGTGAAACCCAACCTTTAGGGCTGTTAAAAAAGAAATCAATGTCAGAAAATCACCTGTAAAAAATTACAGTTTTGGATAAATACCTCACTCATGTGCAGTTTAGAACAACTTGTTATTTTAGAGAATTCCCATGCATTGACAAAGTAAATGGGGAGATAAAATAACTTTGCTTCCTTACACAGATGAGATACAGTAGTGTAGGTGGTTGCTTGGTTCATTGGTCTGAATTAATTGATGGATGTTTTTCAGAGTGTGGTAGACTAGACATGAGGAAGATGTTGTCAAGAAGTGACAAGCAAAGACTCCACAACTCATGCTCTCAGTGCTATTTATTTATTTATTTATTTATTTATTATTTGTATCTTTTGTATTTGCACAGTTTGTCTTCTTTTGCACACTGGTTGTTTGCCAGTCTTTGTCTGTAGTATCTCAATGATTCCATCACGTTTCTCTGTTCTACTGTGAATGCCCGCAAGAAAATGTATTATGTGGTGACATACACGCACTTTGTTAATTTGAACTCTGGACTTTGAGAGGCTGTGAAACTAAATTCTCCAAAGTAGATGGAAGATAATCTCCAAAAAAAATTAATGGACATTGGAGAAGTTACCAAAAGTCTAATTCGAGTGTGACTCAATGACAACCTGGACCTCTTGCTTAATGATATCGGTCCATGGCATAAAAAAGGCTGGGAACCCCTGCATTAAAGGAAGATTTATTTATTTAATTTATTGATTGAGATACAGCTTGGAGCAGGCCCTTTCTACCCTTCTAGCCATGCCACCCAGCAAGCCCTGATTTAACCTTGGCCTAATTACAGGACACTTTTCGTTGACCAATTAGCCTATCTACTGGTACATCTTTGGAATATGGGAGGAAACTGGAGCAGCTGGAGGAAACCCCACAGTCCCAGGGAGAACATGTCCGTACAGACATAAGTGGGAATTGAATCCAGGATGCTGTACTGCAAAGCATTGTCATAACCTCTATGCCGCTGTGCACATGGAGGAAAGAAAGGTATGTTGATTGGTTAGATGATGGAGATGGAATGGAAATCATTGAAATGACAAGCTGGGGGCTGAATGGCCTTTTTCTCTGCTGTACCATCAGTTGTGGAAAATTTACTGGAGAGGATTCTGAGGGATTGGATCTCCTGAGATTTGGAAAGGTAGGAACTGATAAGGGATGGTCAACGTGGCTTTGTGTATGGGAAATCAGGAAATTTGATTGACTTTTTGGAAGAGGCAACAAGGATGATTTATCCTTGATGGGAAGGTATTTGATAAGGTACCACATGATAGGCTAGTCTTGAAATTTAGATCACATAGGATCGAGGGTGAGCTAGGCCGATTGGATACAAAATTTGCTTGGTGGAAGGAGAGGAGTGTGTTCCTCAGACTGGAGGTCTGTGATAAGTGGTACCACAAACATTGGTACTGCGTCCACTGTTGCTTGTTATCTATATTAACAATTTGGATGACAGTATTGTTAACATTGTTAGTAAGTAAGGTTTAAAGGGGGTCCTGAAGGACAACTTCTTTCACACAGTGGTGTGTGGATATATGGAAAGAGATACCAGGGGAAGTAGTAGAGGCAAGTACAATTACAATATCTGAAAGTAATTCAGAAAATACATGGATAGAATGGGGATGGGCCAAAGACAAGCCATTAGAAGTAGCATGGAGAAACATATTGGACAGCATGGACAAGTTGGGCTGAATGGCTTGCCATATTATTCTATGACTCTACAATATATCAAATGGTGTTCTTAAACATCTCAAAGTCAAAGTCAACAGTCAAAGTGAGTGTAAATTTATTATCAAAGGAGTCAACAGAATAAAAAATGTTGGAGGAGAGGAAGGAGGATAGCTGGAAAGTGATAGGTGAAGCCAGGTGGGTGGGAAAGGTAAAGGGCTGCAGAGGAAGGAATCTGATAGGAGAGGAGAGTGGACCTTAGGAGGGAAAAAAGGCAGAGGTGATAGGCAGGTGAGGAAAGAGGCCAGGGTGAGGAACAGAAGTAAAGAGAAGGAGGAGGGAAAAAGGAAAAAAAAATTACTGGAAGGAGAAATCGACGTTCATGCCATCAAGTTGGCGGCTATGCAGACGGATAATGAGATGTTGCTCCTCCTCCCTGCGAGTGGCTTCATTGTGGGAGAAGAGCAGGACATGGACTGACGTGCTGGTACAGATTAGGGATAGGAATTAAAATATTTGGTCTAAATGGTCCTTGTCTTCTGGGTTCCTCCCACAATCCAAACACATGCAAGTCGGGATGTGTTTGGATAAATTGGCTCGAGTGGTAGAATGTCAGGGGCGGGGAGGTGGGAGCCGATGGGAATGTGGGGAAATAAAATGGAAATGGCGTAGGATTTGTGTAAATTGGCTGCTTGCTTTCAACCATGGCCAAAGGATGTGTTTCAGTGCTTTATAACTCTAGATGGGCTGAATGGCCTGTTTCAGTGCTGTATTACTCTAGGGAAGCACAGTAGTATAGCAGTTATCTTAACGCTTTACAGTGTTAGCTGTAAGACCGGGGGTTAACTCCTTCCGCTGTCTGTGAGGGGTTTATACATTCTCCCCATGACGTGCAGCTGCTCCAGATTTCTCCCTCATCCCAGAGAGGAACTGGTTAGGGTCAGTAAGTAACAGGCACGAGATGTTGGTGCCCCAAGCATGGCGCCTCTTGTAATCTGAGCGCGGCACATGCTCGGACTGTGTTGGTCGTTGACGCAAATGACACATTGCACTCCGCATTTATCTTTAAGAAGGAGCATGGTGCAATCATTAGGGGGCTGAGCTAATGTCGCAGCTCTATAAAACTCTGGTTAGACCATAATTAAAGTACTGCGTTCGGTTCAGGTCACCTGAATATAGGAAGGATGTGAAAGCTTTAGAGAGGGTGCAGAGATTTACCAGGGTGCTGCCTGGATTGGAGAGCATGCCTTGTGAGGATAGGTTGAGTGAGCTAGGACTGTTCTCTTTGGAACAAAGCAGGATGAGAGGTGACTTGATAGAGGTGTAGAAGATGATAAGAGGTATTGATCAAGTGGATAGCCCGAGACATTTTCCCAGGGTAAGAATAGCTAATATGAGGGGGTATAATTTTATGGTGATTGGAGGAAAGTATAGTGGGGGATGCTGGAGGTATGTTTTTTACAGGGACTGGTGGGTGTGTGGTATGTGCTGCCAGGAGTGCTGGTAGAGTCAGATGCATTGTTAGGGACCTTTAATAAACTTTTAGATAGGCACACGGATGATAGAAAAGTGGAGGGCTCTGTAGGAGGGAAGGGTTAGGTTGAACTTAGAGTAGGGTAAAAGTTTGGCACGACATTGTAGGCCAAGGGATCTGTACTGTGTTGCCAATTCAGAACAAACACAAGAGAGTCTGCAGGTACCCACAAAGCACTGAAGGAGCTCAGCAGCCCAAGCAACATCTACATCAGGGGTTCCCTGCTGTTTTTATGCCATAGACTCCTACCATTAACTGAGGGGTCCGTGGGCCACAGTTGGGAACCCCTGCTCTGTGGAGAGAAACAAACAATCGACATTTGGGACCTGATAAAGGGTCTTGTTCTAAAACATCAACTGTTTATTCCCCTCTGTAGATGCTGTCTGACCTGCTGTGTTCCACCGGCATTTAGAACATTGTTGCTGGGAATGTTCTAACCAAGAAATGACAGGGGAATGGGGTTGATAGGGATAGTAACTCAGTCATGATGGAATGGCAGAGTTGACTTGATGGGCTGAATGGCCTAATTCTGCTCCTAGTGTCTAAAAGCTCCCTGATACTAAATAGTATCCCATAGTATGAGGAACGCACACTTAACAAAGAGCATTTCGATCGTTTGCCATTCATCCTGGGCTGCCGCTTATCATGTGGGCGGACTGGTCATACAACAGCTGCACATTCCCCATCACCTCCAGCCTTGACCCTGTTTCTCAGGCATGCATGGGACAAGGGTAGACCAGACCCGTCTCATTCGCTCTTCTGCACTGAGGTGGGACCAGCTGAGAAGAAGCAACTGAAAAATATGTTCTCTTGTTCCAATAGTAAACAACAGATAGAGAGTTTCCATGAGTAAATAGCTTCACATATTTTTTACTATGATCGTGATTCCTGGGGAAGTTTTTTTGGACCAGGAAGGGAGAGGAAATCTGAAATGCTCGCAGGAATTCTGTGATTCTGTACTATGCACGAGAATGTTGGAAGGTCTGGGGCTTTTTCCTAATGGGAATTGACACGGTGGCCAGAAAGAAAATTTTAACCTTTTCAAGCCTTCTGCTGAGTTAATTGAACCCTATCTAACAAGCCCTAGATAGAGTGAATGTGGAGAGAATATTTCCTATCGTTGGATAGTCTAGGACCAGAGGGCACAGCATTAGAATAGAAGGATGTCCCTTTAGAATAGAGATGAGGAGGGATTTCTTTAGCTAGTGGGTGACAAATCTGTGGAATTTATTGCCACAGGCCAAGTCATCAGGTATATTTAAAGTGGAGGTTGATTGGTTCTTGATTAGTAAGGGCATCAAAGATCACAGGAAGAAGACCGGAGAATTGAAGGAGATAATAAATCAGCTATGGTTGAATGGCAGAGCAGAATTGATGGGCTGAATGGCCTAATTATGCTGCTATGTTCCAAGATTATTCCAAGATGGAAGTGCAACGCAGTTTGCAGCAGCCACTCCAGAGCCGATTATCTGTTATTTGTGAAGTGGGGTGCCGTACACAATCATAATCAATTGAAAACGGACGTGGGAGCACGGAGGAATATTGGGAAATCTCCAGGAAGACCTTCTTCGTTGCTGCTGCTGCTGTGAGATCCAGGACTCTGCTGAGAAGAACAGGCCCCCAGTCCTCGGGGTTGCGTTGCCAATGGCCGTTGGCAGGGGCGTCTTAATACGCTCAGCAGAGGATGGTGCTCGGAGAAGCGGTGCCGGAGGGGATGGTTGGAGGCTCAGAGGTTCGATGGACTCTGAGTCCGCTGCAGTCGGAGTGCTTTCGGTGTGTGCTGTGTCTGTGAGGCTGAGTCGAACGGCGCTGTGGAAGTCCATAGCGGGGGTATTCTGTTGGGACCCTGGGGACTTGTGGAAACTGTGTGGAGATTTCTTTTGAACTTATAGTCCTTCAACATCTTTGGACTATTTTTACTGTGCCCATGGTCTTTTTTTTTAATCAATTATGCTATTGTTTGCACTGTTGTAACTATGTGGTTTTGTGCAGGTCTTGTAGCTTTAGTTTTTGGTCTTGTTTTGTCTGGTGGATTTGGAGCTCCTTTCCAGGGAACCTGCTAAGACGGTAGCGCGATATTAATACGCAGCAGGCTCTCCGGACTCTGGATTGGGGATTGCCAAACGTTATGTGGATTTTCTGGTGTAGTCTGTTTTGTCGTGTGCTTTTGTGATATCATTCTGGGGGAACGTTGTCTCATTTTTTAACTGCATTGCATTTGTGGTTTCTAAATGACAATAAACTGAATCTGAATCTGAATGTCTTATGGTATTAATAAAATCCAACCTCAATAATGAATCCCTCCATTTATTTCGCACCTCAAGTGAAGCCAAACATGTTAAGGTTCTCCACAAGAGTACAAGGATCTAGGCTGAGAGGGATTGCCACATTATCCTTTCTGTTGGACATTAATGGAAGGTGTGATCTTCGATTCATCTCAGTCATCCCAAGACACAATGAAGCTACAGAGAAAGTGCAGTACAGATAAACAATAAAGTAAAAGATCATAATGAGGTAGATTTTGAAGTCAAGAGTCCATCTTATCGTACAAAAGATCCATTCAAGAGTCTCAATATAGTGGGATAGAAGCTGTCCTTGAGTCTGTTTGTAAGTGCTTGCAGGCTTTTGAATCTTCTGCCCAATGGGAGAGGGGAGAAGAGAGAGTGTCTGTGGTGGGAGGGATCTTCGATTATGCTGACTGCTTTACTGAGGCAGTGAGAAGTCTAGACTGAGGCCTTGGAGGGATGGCTGGTTTCTGTGCTTACTGAGCTGTGTCCACAACTCTGCAGCCTATTGTGGTCACATGCAGAGGAGCAGCCATACCACATTGTGAAGCATCCAGATAGAATTTGTCCATGGCGCATCAATAAAAATTAGTAAGGGTCGACGCGGATGTGCTGAGTTTCTTTAGCATTCTGAGGAGGTAAGGACACTGGTGTGCTTTCTTGGCCATGACATCAGCATAGTTGGACCAGGATAGGTTCACTCCCCACCCTCAACACTGTTGATGTAGACAGGGCCATGTGCACTGCCCCACTTCCTGAAGTCAATGACCACCTCTTTTGCTTTGTTGATTGACACTGAGGGAATTGGGAGAAGATCAAGAGAAAGGGGGGTTTCTCCCTGATAGTTTGGGCAAAGCCTATCCAAACATCATTGGTAAATAAGGATATCTGATGAACACTGGGATCTTTCTGTGTGAAAATTGGTTGCCGTGCTTCACACTTTGTAGCGTTGACTGTAGCTCAAATGTTAATTGCAAAACACAATGAGACACCCCAAGGTTGTGAAGGTATTATTGAAAGGCAGGTTGAGCACAGATTAACGTTTAAACTCACTCTAATGTGACTCTGTTAACCTCATATGAAGCCCATTATGAATATCTCTTTCGTTCCAATTACTGTAGCTATCAACTTGGCTTTCAGTATTGAGAATAACTGGACAGAAATCTCATGAACAGAAGTGCTCTTTCAGTCTAAACAGGGCTGTGGAACAACAGGCTCAACCCAATAAAGAGTCAGTCCAACGATGATGTCAGCAAGATCTTCAAAAGAACATATGAACCTACCCCACTGTTCAATCAGATCATGAAGTCAGTTTCATCGTTAATCCCACCTAGCCCAAAGGGGAAGTCAAGGGAACACACACCAGTCCTTATTGAAGGATCAGCAGTGGAAACGGTGAGCAGTGTCAAGTTTCCCGGTGACAACATTTCTGAAGATCTGTCCTGGGCCCAAGGTGTTGATGCAATTACAAAGAAGTCGCAACAATGGTTATATTTCACTAGGAGTTTGAGGGAATTTCATCTGCCACCAAAGACGGGCAAGTTTCTGCAGATGTCCTGTGGGGAGCATCCGTCAGGTGTGGAGGGGCCACTGCTCAGGATCCATCGCGGGCTCTAGCCGCCCCGTCATTGAGCACGTCTTCAAAAGGTGATGCCTCAAAAAGGCAGCATCAGCCATTAAGGACCCCCATCACCCCGAGCCTGCCCTCTTCTCATTACTACCATCAAGAAGGAGGCACAGGAGCCCGAAGAAAAACACTCAGTGTTTTAGGAACAACTTTTCCCTTACGCCATCAGATTTCTGAATGGACAATGAGACACGTACACTACCTCACTTCCTTTTGTTCTCTTTTTGCACTACTTATGTTTTAACTTTATATAAATACGTGCTTTACCAGTTGTAGCTTTATGGGAGGGTGACAAAGAGAAAGCAACTGTTGAAAAAAACTCACATGAAATCTCAGCTAGAGTTTGTCAGAAGGCATGCGTGAGACTGAAGTCAGCTGGAAGACGGTTCTATGGTCTGAAGGAACCAATATTGAGCCTTTTGACCATCAGACTAAATGCTGTGTTTGGCACAATTAGAGACAAATCTATGGTAGTGCAAGTGGTGGTCCATGGTGTTTCATTGCTGAGGTAAGGTTTAGGTTGTGCAGCTTGGTTCAAGAACTGATGGTTGTAGGAAAATGGCTGTTCCTGACCTTGGTGATGTGGGACTTCTGGCTTCTGTACCTCCTGGGTTTATGCTCAGTATAAGTCTCCTATTAGCTGGACAATTTTCTGTCAATGTCCACGTTTGCTTGTTCTAAAGAAAGAAAAGAAAGGACACCAAAAACAGAAGAGGTTCTGCAGATGCTAGAACCCCAAAGCAACACAGAAAGTGCTGAGGGAGCTCAGCAGTGAGACAGCATCTATGGAGAGCATAAACTGTCAACATTTCAGGACAAGACCCTTCAACAAGATTGGAGAGGAAGGGGGAAGAAGCCAGAATAAGAAAGTGGAGGGAGGGGGATGGAGGAAGCTGGCAACTGATAGGTGAGAGGACTTGACGGGGAAAGTGGATGAGGGTTTTGAAGAAGCTGAGAGGCGACAGGTGGAAAAGATAAAGGGCTGAAGAAGCAGAAATCTGATAAGGGAGGAAAACGGACATAGAAGAAAGGGAAAGAGGAAGGGAACCAGACAGAGGTGATGGGCAGGTGGAGAAGAGAAGGGATAAGAGGGGAGCCAGAATAGGCAATGGGAAATGAGTGAAGGGGGAGATGAGAGAGGTATGGAGGGCTATGGTCCAGGTATGGGTCCATGGGGCTAAGCAGACTAACAGATGGGCTGAAGGGCCTGCTTTTGCACTGTAGTGCTGTATGATTCCAAAACAATAAATAAATCAACCTGTAGATATTCTCTCCAGGCATATTAATTCTTAAATCCCAACACCTGGGCTTTATATTCCATTTACCTCACTTACCACTATCATCACAGTTCTCTATTTCAGTTTGCCTCTGTCTCTGAAAACAGTTCTAATCGTTAGGAAAAATGTTTCTTGGTAAGTTGTCTAAACAGTTTGAGGATTTAGAAGTGTGGCTAATTTTTATTCCCTGGAAGAAATTCTTTAAAATAAGTAACTTATTGCCAAAGGGGTGGAAAAGCAAAATGAAAGATATTTAGTGAGATTGACAGTTTAAAATTTCCCCTCCCTTTCTTTCTTTTCTACTCTCTCAATCTCTCTCTCCTCCTCTCTCTATCTCTCTCTTCCTCTCTTTTCTCCCCCTCTCTCCCTCTCTCTCCTCTCCCTCTTCCTCCCCCTCCCTCCCTCCCTCCCTCCCTCTCTCTCTCTCTCTCTCTCTCTCTCCCCCCCTCTCTCTCTCTCTCTCTCTCCCCCCCCCTCTCTCTCTCTCTCTCTCTCTCTCTCTCTCTCTCTCTCTCCCCCCCCCCCCCCCTCTCTCTCTCTCTCGCTCTCCCTCCCTCTCGGTGCTCTATCAGATCAGATTACATGAGCTCCCTGAACCTGCACCTGGATATACACCACAAGCAGCCATCCATCTTCTTCACTGTCAACACAGAGCAGGCCCCCGACAGCACGATCAGTGCGCAAGTATGGGAGCAGATAAACCAGCCTGGATCTAACTAAACGTAAAGGGACTTGGTTGCAATTAGACTTGATGTGACCACATCCCTTCTCCCTTTCTCCTCCTCTCTCTCCCTCTCCCTCTCCTTTGCTCTCTCCTCTCTCCCCATCCTCCATCTCTCTCTGTCACTGCCTCTGTCTCTCTCCCTCCCTCTCTCTCTCTCTCTCTCCCTACTCTTCCCCTCTGCCCTCTCTCTACCTTTCCCTCTAACTCCATCTCTCTCTCTTTTCTTTGTCTTCTTTCTCTCTTTTCCTCTCTTTCTCTTCTTTCCCCTCCTTCTCCCTTCCTCCCTCTCTCTCTCTGTCTCTTTCCTTCACTCCCCCATCTCTCTTTCTCTCTCTCTCCCTTGTTTTCTCTTTCACTCTCCATACCTCTCTCTCTCTCTTTTCCCCTCATTCCCTTCTCTCCCCTTTACTCTTCCCTTCTGCCACCCTCTCTACTCTCCCTCCATCTTTCCCTCTTTTCTCGCCGAAGCTCTCTCCCTTTCTTTCCCTCTCTCTCCCACTGTTGTTCCCTATCTCCCCTTCCTTCACTCTCACTCCTTTCTCTCTCCCTCTCTTACTCTCTCTTTCCCTTGTCTTACTCCCCTCTGCCCTCAGTCTCTTCCTCTTCTTCCCTCTCTCCCCCTTCCCCTCTCTCTCTCCCTCTCTCTCTCTCTCTCTCTCTCCTCCTCCTCCTCTCCTCTCCCATGTGCAGACTGAGAGTCCATTCTCAGAGACTCAGAGTTGGGCAGTTTGTTCTCAGTCTAACAACGCCCCTGAGACGGGAGTAGTAGAGGCCAGTGATGGAAGGGACGATCCTGCGTCCGACCCCAGGAGGCTAGTCCCTGATAGCACTTCCACGCATTCCCACACTTGTTGGTGCACCTGGACCACAGCTGGAGCTGCACAGCTCATGGGGATTCACCACAGATCATGTCCCCTGTCTTCGCAGTGAGTGCTCTCCAGAGGTCACCCCAGTACAAATGTACAGGCCGTACTCTGCCTCCGCCAGCAGCCCTCTCCAGTTTGACATTGCGTCACGTGGATTCTTTAACACTACGTCTTTACATCCACAGCTATCTCTCACTTTCCTTTCCTGTTTCTGTCCGAGTGTAGCGTTTGATTGTAGTGAGGCGATTTGAGAATATTAGCAAGTTTTCAAAGGCTATGATGATGCAGTTACGTATTTTTACTCTGTTCGTTATTTATTTATGCTTGCATTGATATTTATTTGGAGATACAATGTGGAAGAGGCCCTTACAGGTAATCTATTTCACCCTAGTGTAATCACAGAACATGACCAGCAAAGATGTAAGTAAGGTTGAAAGAGTATAGAGAAAGTTTCCAAGCATATGCTATGCTGGAAGGCCTGAGTAATAAGGATGGATTAATAGGTTAGATTTTATTCCTTAGAATGTAAAAGATCGAGAGGAGATTTGATAGAGGTATACAAAATTCTGAGTGGTATAGGTAGGGTAAATGCAAGCAGGCTTTTTCCACTGAGGTTGGATGGGACTACAACTAGAGGTCATGGGTTAAGGGTGAAAGGTGAAATGTTTAAGGGGAAACATGAGGGGAAGCTTCTTCACTCGGATGGTGAGAGTGTGGAAATAGTTGCAGAAGTGATGGATATGAGCTCAACGTTTAAGTGAAGTCTGTTTAGGTACATGGATGGTAGGGGTATGGAGGGCCATGGTCTCGATGCAGGTCAATGGGAGTAGGCTGTTTAAATGGTTCCATATACTGGATGGGCTGAAGGGCCTGTTTCTATGCTGTACTGCTCTATGACCGATTAACTCACTAACCGGTGTGCCTTTAGACTGTGGGAGGAAACTGGAATACCCAGAGGAAACCCATGTGGTCTTGGAAAGAATGTACAAACTCCTTACAGGCAGCACTGAAACTGACCTCTGAATTCCAACCCTGAGCTGTAATAGTGCTGTGCTAACCGCTACACTACCATGGCTTAAACTTTGTTAGATCTTCTCTCATTGCTTAGCACAGACAGATGTACAGTATATATATATGGCAATAGGAGCAGAATTGGGGCATTGGGCCCATCGAGTCTTCTCCGTCATTCCATTTATTATCCCCCCCCAACCCTATTCTCCTCCCTTCACCCCGTAACACTTGACGCCCTGACTGATCAGGCACCTGTGTACCCAATGATTCAGCATCCACATCTGTCTGTTGCAATGGAGGAATGTGAACTTTCACCCCACAGATAAAGTTTAGCTTTATTTTTTTGCAGGTATACTAATGTCAAAACGTACAGTTAAATGCGTTGTTTGCGCCAACAACCAACATGGAAAGGAAATGAGGATGTGAAAGTGTTGACTGCCCACATAGAATGCCCACAACTTACTAGACCTAACCTGTATTCCTTTGGATGGTGGGAGGAAACCCGGGCACCTGGAAGAAACCTACACGTTCATGGAGAGAATGTACAAACTCTTCACAGTCAATGGGGGGTCTGAACCCAGACTAGCGATTGTTGGCACTGAAGTGTTGTGCCATACGCTGCTCACCCTGCTGAGTTCCACCAGCAGATGGTTTGTTGCTCCTGTAGATGAAAGCTGAAGATCTGAGGAGTGGGAAGGCAGCAAGAAAAATCTGGGGAAGGGAATTGAGGCATGGAGAGTTCTGGTGGAGAAAGGTGGGGAGATCAACTCCTCTGACAGTGAGCTGGCAGTTCAGGCAACCGTTCAGTGGCCTCTTTATTAGATCCACCTGTATACCTGCTCATTAATGCAAATTAATTACAATTAATGTATACAAGCATGCAGACATGGTCAAGAGGTTCAGTTGTTGTTCTGATCAAACATCAGAATGAGGAAGAAATGTGATCTAAGTGAGTCTGACTGTGGAATGAATGTTGGGTACCTCAGGAAGAGCTGATCTCCTGGGATTTTCAGACTAGGGTTTACAGAGAATGGTGCAAAAAACAAAAAAAAACAGCCAGTGAGTGGCAGTACTGTGGGTGAAAATGCCTTTTTAATGAGAGAGGTCAGAGAAGATTAACTAGACCAATTCTAGCTGACAAGAAAGTGACAGTAACTCAAATAACCTGCAGTGGCGTGCAGAAGAGCATCTCTGAATGTAGAATCTGTCGAACTTGGAAGTGGATGGGCTACAGCTGCAGAAGGCCGTGAACATACCTTCCCTTAGAAGGCACCACATAAAGTGACCATGTGTCTGTTGGGGCTTAAGAACAGCAGCGTGGACGTGGTAACCAGGGGGTAATCTAACAGTTATTAACCAACAGCAAACAATTCAAACAGATGTCACAGGAAGAATTAAATTAGCTGACAGGTTAAATTAGCAAGCAAACAATGGCTGATGACATGTTAATGTTACACAGAACGGAATCATTTTTTAACAATTAGAGTCATACAGTCACACAGCACGGAAATAGGCCATTCGGCCCAGTACATACTTGCCGAACAATTGTCTTTTTGAACAGGTCCCACTTGCCTCTGTTTGGCCCATATCCCACTAAACCTTTTCATCCAGTCTAAAAGCCTGTTATACATTGTAATTGGACCCTCCTCTTCCATTTCTTCTGGCAGTTCGATTCATTTATTCGCCAACCTTGGTGTGGAAAATTTGCCCCACAGCTCTGTTTCAAACCATTCATCTCTCACCTTCAACATGTGCCCTCTAGTTTTAAGTTCCCTAACCTGGGAAAAGAAGACTGACCACCTACCTTAACCATGCTGCATAAGTTTTCATAGAGTAATAAAGTCATACAGCACTACAGCATGGAAACAGGCCCTTCAGCCCATCTAGTCCATGCCATGCTGTTATTCTGCTTGGTTCCATTGACTTGCACCAGGACCACAGCCCTCCATCCCCCTCCCATCCTTGTACCTATCAAAATTCTCTTCAATGTTGCAGTCAAACCTGCTAAAATTTGTTTCACACTTACCCGACTTCCCCCCTCAGGTTTCCTTTAATATTCATCTTTCACCTTGACTTATGACCTCTAGTTCTTACCCCTCATAATTTTTTATGCCTTTAGCAAATCTCCTTTCACTCTCCTATGCTCCAAGGAATTAAGTTCCTATAACCCAGGTCTTCAAGACCCAGTGACATCCTTGTAAACTTTCTCTGTATTCTTTCAATCGTATTGATATCTTTCCTTTATGGTGGGAGATCAGAACTGCACACTGTATTCCAAATGATTTGGCCTCATCAAGATTTCAACATAACACCCCCATTCCTGTACTCACTAATCACAGGCAAAACCTTCCCTACCATTGAGCACATGTATAAGCATGCTGCCACAAGAAAGCATCTAACACCAAGGACCTCCACCATCCAGGCCATGCTCTCTTCTCACTGTTGCCATTGGGAAGGAGCTGCAGGAACCTTTGGTCCCACAGCATCAAGTTCAAGAACAGTTATTACCCTTCAACCAGCAGGCTTCAGAATCAGTGTGGATAACTACACTCACCTCAACTCATTCCGCAACCTATGAACTCATTGTCAAGGACTCTACAACTCATGTTCTCAATATTATTTATTTTCTTATTATCATTATAATTGTATTGGAACAGATTTTCTTATTTTGCACATTGATTGTTGGTCTTTGTCTGCGGTCTTTCATTGAATCTTTTCCTTGTTCTGCTGTGCAAGGAATGAGTGTCAGGGTAGTAAATGGTGACATTTATGTACTTTGATAATAAATTTACTTTGTACTTTGATCTATGAAGGTCAATGTGCTGAACTAAACCTCGATCAGATCACCCCTCAGCCTCCTCTGTTCCAGCCTTTCCTGTCTCCTCATAACTTAAGGCCTTATAATACTCTTGGGAGTCTTTTCTGCACTCTCTCCAGATTAATGACATCCTTAATGACATCAGTAACCAGAACTACGTACAAGTTTGCTCTTATCAATGACTTACAACTTGACGTCCCAACTCTGTCTTATTGATCAAAATAAATTATATTAGTAGGTTCCAGTGCACAAAAGAAGTGCGTAGATTTTTTTGTTAGGAAGATGACTTGTAGTAAAAGCTACCACATGAACTCAGATTAGATTGAAGAGTAGTTTTATTTGTCACAAGTACGGTACATTGAAACATAGAGACATACAGTGAAATGCAATGTTTGCCTCAATAATTAACACAGTCTGCTGGCAGCATCTCGGACATCTCAGTCAAGATTGCGCCAGTGAACAACGATTCCTCAGGCAACATCTTCCTAATAGTCAATAATTTAAGTTTCTCTGCATCTTCTACTTATTCTTTTTATCGTAATTTCCTTTTTGAAACTGTTGGAGCCTGGAGCTTACAGTCTGTAGTTCGAGCGAGTGAGCTAGCACTTTGCTGTCCCCAAGAAACGGCAATGGAGAAATGGGCTACCATGAGGGGAAGCTCAGAGATGAGACAATGGGCCATGATCAACTACATTTCTTGCCAATTAAAGAGTTGAGCAAGATTGAAACATCGAGGCAAATGCGGAGGAGAGCGAGTGGTTCTCAGAGAGGTCACTGGTTTGAGTCATTTTCCTCAGAGAACCTCGCTGGTTTGAGTTTCTGCCCTCAGAGGGGCCACTGGTTCGAGTCCCTGGCTGCAGAGCAGCTGCTGGTTTGAGTCGTTGCCCTTGGGGGGGCTGTTGGGTCCTGATGTTCTTGGAGATGTTATTGAAATTCTGAGATTCTGACTGCAGTTCATATTGGCCTCTTTCACTTCGATGTTTTCCTCATGTTCTCACCCATTCTTTCTTGTTGCCTATTAGTGGGCTGGTGGTTTGGGTAAACATAAGAAATAGGAGCGGGAGTCGGCCAACTGGCCTGTCGAACCTGCTCTGCCATTCAATAAGATTATGACTGATCTGGCCATTGTCTCATCTCCACCTACCTACCTTTTTCCCATAACCCTTAATTCCCCTGCTATGCAAAAATCTATCAAAGCATGTCTTAAATATATTTACTGAGGTGGCCTCCACTATTTCATTCAGCAGAGAATCTCAGATTCACCACTCTCTGGGAAAAGTAGTTTCTCCTCACCTCCATCCTAAATGTACTCTCCCAAATCTTGCAGCTATATCCCCTAGTTCTAGTCTCACTTACCAGTGGAAACAACTTTCCTGCCTCTATCTTATCTATCCCTTTCATAATTTTATATGTTTCTATGACTGATCTCCACTCAGTCTTTTGAATTCCAACAAGTACAGTCCCAGGTGATTCAATCTCTCCTCATAGTCTAACCTCCTCATCTCTGGAATCAACCTGGTGAACTTCCTCTGCACCTGCTCCAAAGCCAGTATATCCTTCCTCAAGTAAGGATAAGGAGACCAGAACTGCACACAGTACTCTAGGTGTGGGCTCACCCGTACCCTATACAGTTGCAGCATAACCTCCCTGCTCTTGAATTCAATCCCTCTAGCAATGAAGGCCAACATTCCATTTGCCTTGATAGCCTGCTGCACCTGCAAACCAACCTTTTGTGATTCATGCACAAGCGCTTCCAAGTTCCTCTGAATTTTTTACTATTTAAAAATTCATTTTTCCTTCCAAAATGGATGACCTCACATTTACCAGCATTGTATTCCAGCTGCCAGACCTTTGCCCACTCACTTAACCTATCCATATCTCTCTGCAGGCTCTCCGTATCTTCTGCACAATTTGCTTTTCCACTCAATTTAGTATCATCAGCAAACTTAGATACACTACACTCGGTCCCCTCCTTAGATCGTTAATGTATATCATGAACAGCTGCAGGCCCAGCACTGACCCCTGTGGCACACCACTCACCACTGATTGCCAACCGGAGTAACACCCATGTACCCCAACTCTCTGCTTTCTATTGGTTAACCAATCCTCTATCCATGCTAATACATCACCCCCAACTCTATGCATCCTTATCTTATGGATAAGTCTTTTATGTGGCACCTTATCGAACACTTTCTGGAAATCCAAGTAAATAATGTCCATCTGTTCCCCTCTATCCACTGCGCTTGTTATATGCTCAAAGAACTCCACTAAGTTTGTCAAACAGGCCCTGCCTTTGCTGAATCCATGCTGAGTCTGCCTGATGGATCCATTTCTTTCCAGATGCCTCGCTGTTTCTTCTTTAATGATAGCTTCAAGCATTTTCCCAACTACAGATGATAAACTAACTGGCCTACAGTTATCTGCCTTTTGCCTACATCTTTTTTTGAACAGTGGTGTGACATTTGCCAACTTCCAATCTCCCTGGACCTGCCCGGAGTCCAGAGAATTTTGGTAAATCATCACCAAAGCCTCTACTATAATTTTTGCCATTTCTTTCAGTACCCTGGGATGCATTCAGGTGATCTGCTAGATTTTGTGTGAGGGAGGCATTGGGGGTGTTTAGGGAAGTTGTACACCTGAAGAGGAAATGTTAACTGGAAGGGTTAGGTGAGTGTATCTGAATTGGACAGATCATTTATTACAATAACCACTACATTACCATACCACACATTCTCCAGGTTATGGATATTTTGGTAGAATTGAGAGGGAAAGGAAAGAAGAGGTTTTATAAGTTGAAGGGAAGATAAAGGTTAGATATGGGTTGGATGGGACAGAAGGGATGTCTGTGGTAGGGTAGGGATGGAGGTGCCATGTAGATAAGTTGAGATGAGAGCATCCAGCTGATGGCTAATGATAGCAGTTAGAGAGAACATGAGTTTGAGCAAAATGGCTAGCATGAATGACAATGGGCCAAATGGACTTAGGTATTACTCCATGATTTGAGTGAGGAGGAGAAAATCTGGGATAATTTAGTTTTCCTGGGTTTAGACAGTGAGCTACTGTCTACAGAGGCAAGATGGTTTCATCATGACCCTGCTGCTAAAATATCACATGTGGGACAGATTATTCAGAGCACTTGATTACAAAATGATATCTGACCATATTTCTACAGGGTTATTACAGCACAGGCCAAATCTTTGGATAATGCAAACCCTCTGGGAAAATTTCTACTGTGAAATCTGGCAGCTATTGAATTAAGTTTAAGTGGAAAAGATGAACAAAAATGAAGACTATATATTATTACTACAAAATAAATGTATTGACAACAGCAGCCAATATATAGGAGTATTCTTGGAAGGGATTATGGAGCTGTGGACCTCACTTGTAAGATGAATTGGCATACAGGAAGGAGAGTGAGCTCCTCTCACTCTCATAACTCTCACTCTCATAACAACCTCTCACTCAACATCAGCTGAACCAAAGAGCTGATTATCTACTACAGGGGGAAGAAGCTGGAGATTCGTGGGGCTCTTCGGGGTTCATGTGGCATGTGTTTCTGGATTCTGGTTACTTTTTTTTGCTGCTTTGGAGTGGTTTGATTGGGACGATGGATGCGGTCTGGGGTGAACAACGCAGTCTGCTTTGACCTACGGCCTGCGATGGGTCTGCGACACAACACTGATCTGAAGTAAACCGAACTGAACCGGACTCCCGGTCTGGTGTTCGATATTCTACGGGTTGTCAGCCTGTTTTTTGCCGTTTGCACAAATTGTTCTTTTCTCTCCCGCATTGGGAGTTTGACGTTTTCTTGAACGGGTTCCGTACTATTTCCTTGCTTTCTTGGCTGTCTGTCTCAGAGTTATATTCTGTACACACACTTTGACAGTAAATGCGCCTTGAATCCGTCAACCTTTGAATGAGCCAGTCCTCATCGGGGATCAAAGGTGGAGAGGGTCAGTAACTTGGACGCCACAGTAGCGCAGTGGTTTGTGCGACGCTATTACGGCTCGGGACATTCCGGTGCCAATCTGAACGGAGTCTCTGAATGTCCTCCCCACGGAACGCATGGGTTTTCTCCGGGTGATCTGGTTTCCTCCCACAGTCCAAAGATATACTGGGCTGTAATGTAATGCAGATTTTCCTGTGGTTAGTTTAGGGTTAACCGGGTTGCTGAGGCGGCGTGGCTCAAAGGGCCAGAAGAGCCCACTCCACACTGTATCACCAAGTAAGTAACTTCATTAATTTTACATCCCATGGTGTTATTGTACCAGAGGATCCGTCCTGGGACCAGCATGAAATTGCCGTCACAAAAAAAAGCACGGCAGCGCCTCTACCTTCCTAGAGGTCTGCATGGATTCAGCATGTCACCTAACACTTGGACAACCTTTTCTAGAGGCGCACTAGAGAGTATCCTATCTAGCTGCATCATGGCCTGGCATGGCAACACCAAAGCCCAAAAACAGAGATCTCTACAGAAAGTGGGGGGTACAGCCCAGTCCGTCACAGGCAAAGCCCTCCCCGCCATTCACAAGGAGTGTTGTCACAAGAAGGCAGCATCCATCAACTGGAACTTAGGAGGATGAGAGGGGATCTGATTGAAACATATAAGATTATTAAGGGATTGGACACACTGGAGGCAGGAAGCATGTTCCCGCTGATGGGTGAGTCCAGAACTAGAGGCCACAGTTTAAGAATAAGGGGTAGGCCATTTAGAACAGAGTTGTGGAAAAACTTTTTCACCCAGACAGTGGTGGATATGTGGAATGCTCTTCCCCAGAAGGCAGTGGAGACCAAGTCTCTGGATGCATTCAAGAGAGAGTTAGATCGAGCTCTTATAGATAGCGGGGTCACGGGATATGGGGAGAGGGCAGGAACGAGGTACTCATTGTGTATGATCAGCCGTGATCACAGTGAATGGTGGTGCTGGCTAGAAGGGCCGAATGGCCTACTCCTGCACCTACTGTCTATTGTCTGTTGTCTATCAAGGACCCCACCATCCAGGCCATGCTCTCTTCTCACCACAGGAGGTACAGGAGCCTTTGGTCCCATATTGCCAAGTTCACAAACAGCTATTAATTTATTCATTTCATTCATCGTTCTTTTCATTTATTATCAAAGCACATATCCGTATGCAACTTTGAAATTTGTATTCTCCAGACAGCCACAAAACAGAGAGCATGAAAGTCATTTAAGGAGAAACATTAAACCAATCTCCCCCGGTACAAAAAAGAATGGCACCCCAATCATCAAGCCCCCCCAAAAACCCCTCCTCCTGCAGAAAATGGAACAGGAATATCGACACTTAAACCACAACTGCCCCACACAAAACACTAGCAGGACACAACAGAACATCAACCCCAAACACCGACCCCTTGCACAACAAAATGGAAAAGGAACGGGCGATTTAAAAAAAAACACAGAATATAAAAACCTTAAGTCTGAAAAAAGTCCACAGTCCATAAAGACAATGGACCAATCCATAAACTCAGAACCACAATACCATCCTACGATGTTCATCAAAAGAAGGGGACACCGCAAGAGGCAGAGAGGGCTACCCGCTTGTCACAGTGAGCCACACAGCAACAGGCCGCTCACAAGACCCCGACTCTGGCAGCGATCAAAAGGCAGGCAGTTGGCACTGAACTCTCCCTCGCCTTCTGCATTCACCTTGAGATCTCAGTCTTCCTCCACACTTTAATTGGAAATTAAATGAAGCTTTAAATAGTGGAATCGAATCAAACATTGGCTCACGCCCTGTCTCCATGGTTTTTCACATTGAGGCCGGCCGGGTACACGCTCGCTTCCCAGAATCTTCCTGGAGCCAGCAAAGGGCTGGATCACCCAATTGATCTCCAAGCTGTAAATCAAAGGCTCTTACAGTCCCAGAAACACACTTAAGGTGAAAATCAGACATAAAAGAAGTAAAAAAGGAATTTTCATTTGCTTTCTGGAAGATGTTGATCGAAGGAGCATTGTACACAGCCGCCATCTTGACCGGAATCTTACCACCTTATCCTACAACCATCAGGCTGCTGAACTGATGTGGCTACCTTCACTCACCTCAACTCTGAACTATAACTTACAGACTCTACAACTCGTGTTCTCCGTATTACAATTTTTTTTATTTGCACAGTTTCTCTTCTTTTGCACGTTGGTTGTTTGTCAGTCTTTGCTTGCGTATAGTTTTTCAAAAATTCATTTGCATATCTTTATTTTCCTGTACATACCTACAAGAAAATGAATCTCAGGGTTGAATCTGGTGAGTACCTTGATAATAAATTTACTTTGGCTTTGAAGATCAGTATTTATCGTCTGTCCCGAATTGCCCTTGAGAGACTGGTAACGAATTGTCTTCCTGAGCCTCTCCAGTCTTTTTGGTGAAGTTTCTCCAACAAAACTGTCGCAGAGAATATTTTAGTATGTAGACGCAGTGCTGATAATGGAACAGTGATAGACGTTCCAGCCCTATATTGTTCAAGGCATCAGATACCTGAGCTGGGAGCCTTGGTAGAATACATAATGGCCTCCACTCAATGCTGGAGCAGATAGACAACCCCAAAGCAAAGGTCAGGATGTTGTTTAATGATTACAGCTCCGCGTTCAGCACCACTATCCCTTCAGTACTAATCAACCAACTTCAAAACCGTGGCCTCTGACTATCTCTCCTTCCTACCATTGAGGAGGAGGTACAGGAGCCTGAAGATCCACACTCAGTGTTTTCAGAATAGTATCCTTCCCTCCACCATTGGATTTCTGAACGGTCCATTAATTCAAAATTATTATTCCTTTTTTGTGCTATTTATTTTTGCAGCTTACAGTAATTATTTATGTCTGGCACCGTACTGCTGCCACAAAACAACTCATTTCATGGCATAAACACAACAGATTCTGCAGATGCTTAAAATGCAAAGCAACACACACAGAAAGCTGGGGGAACTCATTAGTTCAGGCAGCAACTATGGAGGGGAGTAAAATGTTGACAAAATGAGCTAAGACCCTTTCCACCCGCCCTGTGTCTTAGGTGGGTGGGAAAGAAAAGTGCTGGAGAGGAAGGAATCTGATAGGAGAGTAGAGTGGACCTTGCTTAATCTAGAGTGGGGGGGCATGAGGTTGGGTATTAGTAGATGGTGTTGGCAATAAGGGTACATGGAGTTTAGAAAAATAGAGGGCTATGCGGTAAGGAAATTCTAGGCTGCTTCTAGAGTAGGTTACATGGTCAGCACAAGATTGTGGGCCAAAGGGTTTTTTTTAGCCAACTGAATTTGTGGAATTTGTTGCCATATGTAGCTGTGGTGGCCAGGTCGTTGGGCGTATTTAAGGCAGAGATTGATAGGTTCTTGATTGGACATGGCATCAAAGGTTATGGGGAGAAGGCCGGGAACTGAGGCTGAGGAGGAGATGAAGGGTCTCGGCCTGAAATATTGACTGTTTATTCCACTCCATAGTTGCTGCCTGGCCTGCTGAGTTTCTCTAGGGGGCGGGGTGTGTGTGTGTGTGTGTGTGTGTGTGTGTGTGTGTGTGTGTGTGTGTGTGTGTGTGTGTGTGTGTGTGTGTGTGTGTGTGTGTGTGTGTGTGTGTGTGTGTGTGTGTGTGTGTGTGTAAGGACAGTATGCAAGAACTAGCTTTTCACTGTATCGTAGTACATGTGACAATAATAAACCAATTTTAATTTAAATTCTCCAGCACAGAGATGGCAGGGAGAAGCGAGGGAGACTAGGACCTTTGTGTGATTTTTCTACAACATACAATATACAAGATTCACACTCAGCTATATAGGACCCTGGTCAGACCCCACTTGGAGTACTGTGCTCAGTTCTGGTTGCCTCACTACAGGAAGGATGTGGAAACTATAGAAAGGGTGCAGAGGAGATTTACAAGGATGTTGCCTGGATTGGGGAGCATGCCTTATGAAAATAGGTTGAGTGAACTCGGACTTTTCTCCTTGGAGCGACGGAGGATGAGAGGTGACCTGATTGAGGTGTATACGATGATGAGAGGTATTGATCGTGTGGATAGTCAGAGGTTGTTTCCCCAGGGCTGAAATGGTTGCCACAAGAGGACACAAGTTAAGGTGCTGGGGAACAGGTACAGAGGAGATGTCAGGGGTAAGTTTTTTGCTCAGAGAGTGGTGAGTGTGTGGAATGGGCTGCCGGCAATGGTGGTGGAGGCAGATACGATAGGGTCTTTTAAGAGACTTTTAGATAGGTACATGGAGCTTAGTAAAATAGAGGGCTATGGGTAAGCCTAGTAATCTCTAAGGTGGAGACATGTTTGGCACAACTTTGTGGGCAGAAGGCCCTGTATTGTGCTGTAGGCTTTCTATGTTTCTATTCAAGATAGTGTCAAGCTGTGGTCTCCGTCAAGGTTGTGGCTCAGACATTCGTTTACTTTAATGTTTTTTAGGTTTGCTGGGATGGTTTTGAGGATAGAGAGAGGAGTTAGTTTGCAGGTTAGGGTTTAGAGACAGGGATGTGGGACATTTGAGGATAGACTGGAATCTAAGCCGCCACCCTGTGTTCGAAGGTCAGTGACGTGGACGTGGTCAGATGTTGTGCTGGTAGACTGCTGAGAGTGAGGCTTCCATGTACACAGGAGGCACATGGGCCGCTGACCCCTTAGGTACACAAGTCAGCAAGACCGGAGCTCGAGACCTAGTGTTGGGGTCCCTTCATCGGTGAACCCGGTGTCCAAGGCCTGGAGCTTGGGTCCTGATTCACTGTCGTTGGTGAGTCCTGGTCAATACCAAAGATCGAAGCCAGGAGGTTGATCAGATGTCCAGACTGAAGCCCTGAGTCTGCGAATCCTCTTACCTGATGGAGGCTGGGGCTGGAGATGAACGGTCCTGGTGTTGTAGGACCGTGAGTGTGTGTGGGGTGGAGGGGGGGGGGAATGGGGCTTGTTTGCTGTTGTTGCTTTGTCACTTTGTCTGTTTAGTTGTGTTCTATGAAGTCGGTGGCCATGCTGGGCCGGTGACACTCGCAGGGTGTCCCCAGCGCATCCTTACAGTGTGCTGTTAGTTAATACAAACAACGTATTTCACTGTACACGTGATAAATAAATCTCAATCTGAATCTTCTTCAAAACATATATGCCCTCACACAGGCTAATAACTAACAAAGAGATGTTGGTCTTCAAGGTGCTTGCCATGTGGGTCCAACCTGTGCTGTTGGAACACCACTTGGGATTCCAAAGGCTTGTTTCATCCATTACTGCCTTGTAAAATTCTGGGCGTTTAATACTCCTGACAACCAGCTGGCACTTATTGAGGGGGAGACTGCAGTCCCGAAAAGGCTGAATCTATTTGTTCCAATTAATATAAATGAACCCAGCAAACAGGTGCCTGGTTTATTGAAAGACTCTCCTCCTCACTGCCCTCCCTGCACAACACCAGCTCACAAGTACAACCCTGTTCGCAATTTAAGCTATTTCTTGTTACAAAGAAGAATGTGTGGCTTTTTCTAAACTTCTCTCCTTGAAGTTATGGATTTTTGATGAGGTGCAGATTCCATGAAATGTAAACCATACACTGGCCTTCCCAGCTCTGCTCTCAACAGCAGTAACGTGGTGCCCTTGACATAGTTACATGCCCAAGGCACTTCATAGGGGTCCAAATGTGAGGAAACAAAAGGTGGAGATGGATGCAGGGAGCTTTGGGAAGGAACTTCCAAGTTTGGGGCCCAGGAAGCCGTTAATAGTGGAATGATAACACTGAGAGAGAATACGTCATGAACGAGTAAGTAGAAGAGGGTGATTACTGGGATTCCTCTGATGGTGTGCATGGACTTAATGGACTGAATGGCCTCTTCTCTGTCAGAAGGAAATCTGGGAAATATAATACCAGACTGGGAGTGGGAATGGAAATAGCTGTTGGAATGATGGGATGAATGTTCATTATTGAGTATGTAGTAATGAGTGTGGTTGAGAGTTGTGGGTGAATTGGATCTTCACCTTCCTCCTCCTGCACCTCCCCCCGTCTCAGATCATTCTGTAAGAACCAGTAAGAGATAACCAGAGTAACCAGATAACCAGTAAGAGATAACCAGAGTATTGTCTTGTTTATTATTTATTGTAATGCCTACACTGTTTTGTGCACCTTATGCAGTCCTGGGTAGGTCTGTAGTCTTGTGTAGTTTTTTCTCTGTGTTGTTTTTCTAGTTTTTGTACTGTGTCATGTAACACCATGGTCCTGAAAAAAGTTGTCTCATTTTTACTGTGTACTGTACCAGCAGTTATGGTCGAAATGACAATAAAAAGTGACTTGACTTGACTAACACACAAAAAATGCTGGAGGAGCTCAGCAGCTCAGATATTTTGGGCCGAGATTCTTCATCAAAACTGGAAAGAAGTCAGAATTCCGGTCTTGATCAAGGGGTTCAGCCAAAAACTTTGACTCTTTATTCCTCTCCGTGGATGTTACCTGACCTACTGAGTTCCTCCAAGAATCCCAGTCCTGAAGAAGGGTCTTGGCCTGCAACATATACCGTTTATTCCTCTTCATTGATGCTGCCTGACCTGCTGAGTTCCACCAACATTTTGTGTGTGTTATTCTGGATTTCCAGCATCAGCAGAATCACTTGTGCCACAGATAACCAGAAGTTAATGAGGTGGCACAGTAGTCTAGTGGCCAGCACAACGCTTTACAGAACAGCTGACCTGGGTTCAGTTCTTGCTGCTGTCACTCAGGAGTCTGTACGTTCTCCCTGTGACCACATGGGTTTCCTCCGGGTGCTCTGGTTTCCCCCCAGAGTTCAAAAATGTACCAGTTGATAGGTTAATTTGTCATTGTAAATTGTTCTGTGATTAGGCTAGGGTAAATCGGGGGGTTGCCGGGCAACGCTGCTGTATCTCAATAAATAAAAATAAAAATGTGCTTGACATTTCTTTACGAGGCACAGCAACAATAACAATACTAAAATAAGACATTAACTGGCATTTACTGCCTGTGGCTTTTGGACAGATTTTAGCTCTGTTTTGAGAAAATAATGAACTGAAGCAAACCAGTGGCTGTTGAAGAAACCAGCAGTGGGCCACTGGCTTTTCCCTGCAGTAAAAAATATCTTCCAATAAAACATCTTGCCAGAAAAAGTCCTGCAGGCACCATGTGGAAGCGTTCTGAAGTGCTGGAGGAAATATGGGTTTCCGTCAATAATGACAATCTAATTATCTGTAATTTATGTTGATCTGGAGATTGAAGCACTATTCGTCATTTTGTACAATTTATGCCGCGGATTTCGGAGCTATCCCGTGGTTTAAGGTATAGGGCTCCATGGAGTGGAAGCTCTCTTGCACACGCCCCCTGTGTGTATACAGACATTCACTGAATGATGTGTCAGTATGTGGCCTCCAGCCCAACTTGTCAAGGTTAGCTGTATTTGTCATGTGTACGTTGAAATAATGAAACGTAATGTGAAGTGGGTCATTCGTATCAAATCAAATCAGCGAGATGTGCTGGAGGCAGCCCACAACCGTCATCACGCTTCTGACGCCAGCGTGCCCACGATTCACTAACCCGAACCTGTACGTCTTTGGAATGTGGGCACCATCACAGGTCAGAGTTAGTGAGTTGTGGGCATGCTATGCTGACGTCGGAAACGTGATGACACGTGCGGGCTGCTTCGAACAGATCATCACTGATTTGACTTGACACAAATGACACATTTCTCTGTACTTTTCACAGGAAGAACTTGCAAACTCCTTACAGACAGTGCAGGAATTAAATCCTGATCTTACAATTGGCACTGTAAAGTGATTGCACTAACTTCTGCACTGCAAGGTCACTCAATGAGCTACGTGCCTTGATATTTTAAAAATTAGTTACGTGAATGAACCATGCTTTTTCTTTCTTACATTCAGTGTCAATGCCTTAAGAAGTGTTCTATTACATACTTACACACCAATGGGACTGTTGCTACTAATGTGACCCCCTGAGGTGGCACACTGTTACTATAATCGAGGGGCTTCCTCACCCATCCCAGACTCTCCTTCTCCAGTAGTAGCGGAGGACCCCTATACGGTGGTCCTTCCCCACCGTGCTACACCGAGCTTCCGTGTGCCCCTCAGCCACCCATTCTGAGTCTGGTGGGATTCGAACTGCGTGTATTGTGCCTGGGTCGGGTGTCTTGGGGTTGGGGCAGACCCAGACTGGCCGCGCTTGGGTTCGGATTGAATTTTATCCCCGAGCAGAGCTCAACTTGAAACTCATTTTCAGTCGGAACTAAAAGTAAACCTATCCGAACAGTTTGTCACACTCCCATCAGGGAGGAGGCGATACAGCGTCCATGCCAGCATCACCAAACTCAAAAACAGTTACTGTTCTCAAGACATCAGGCTGATCAATACCTTAAACCCGCCCCTCCACACCCTGCAACCAAAACTACTTTACCATTTCCTGTCAGGGACACCTTATGTACAGTCACTCCTATACTTAGTGTCACCTTATGGACATATGGTATGTATATAAGTTATCTTAATGTATTTGTATTTATTTTATTTTTTATTAATTTGTTCTTTATCTTATTGTATTTGAATGTGCTGCACTGGATCAGGAGTAACAATATTTCATGCTCCTTTACACCTGTCTACTGGAAGTAACATTAAACGATTTTGAATCTTGAATCTTAAATAGCTTCATCAACAAAACAAATGTTTCATTCTGGGCAGATGCTGAAGGAGAGGGACGTTACTTGTATGACCCTGCACTCAGCATCGACAGAAAGGAGTAAAGAGTTGACATTTTGGGCTGAGACCCTTCCTTTCCAGTCCTGATGAAGGACCTCGGCTTGAAACGTTGACTCCTTTTATTTCTTTTCATGCATGCTGCCTGACTTGCTGAGTTCCTCCAGCATTTTGTGTGTGCTAACCTTTAAAGATGTTTTTTTCTTTAAAAATCTTTACTCACCCTGTGAATACAGTCTGCTTTTGTCTACATGCCCGGTTCAGCCATCTCTCACTTCCACACAGTGGAACAACATGGGTTGTTTTAACACGGAGATGGCCAGTTTGTGCTGTGAGTGATAGTTAAGAGGGAGGTGGGTAAATAAACAGTCAGAGGATGATGTGGCTGATGGATGTCCTTCCAGACATGTTCAGGTGCTTTTTTGGGAAAACAGGCTCGTAAACAGGCAAATGGTTTCCAGACTTCAGCTCTTAAAGCTGTGCTGCGAACACATGTTGGATTTGGGACGTAAACTGAGGTTCTGCGGTGACAACCCCACCACAATACAGGCAAAGGTCTGAGCACAATGACGTTCAGGTCACGAAGCCCCAGTCACTTCTCCCCTGAAACACCACGCTTCCCTCCTCTATTTATTATCTATTTTATTTTTCTACAGTGTGGAACAGGCCCTTTTGGCCCAATGAGCCACAACCCATCTATTCAACACTAGTCTAATCACAGGTCTATTTACCAGCGGCCAACTAAAGTACATCGTTGGACTGTGGGTCGAGGCCAGGGCACATGGAGGAAACCCAAGTGTTCACACAGAGAACGTACACACTCCTTATGGAGGATGCTGGAATTGAACTCTGACCTCTGACATCCCTAGCTGTAATAGCTTCATGCTAACCGCTAGACTACCATGGCAACCTGTGTGGGTGATCACGACAGGCACTTGATGGGCCTACGTAACAACTTACCTCATAATGATCTCGCACTGCACTTTCTCTGTAGCTGTAACACTTTATTCTGCGTGGTTATTGTTGTACCTTATTCTCCCTCAATGCACTGTGTGATGATCTGATCTGTATCAACAGGAAACGAGGCAAGCAGGTACAATTACAACATTTAAGAGGTGATTCGATAAGTATGTGGACAGGAAAATTGTAGAGGGATTTGGGCCAAATTTGGGCAAATGGGACTAGCTTTATTTATTTATTTCGCAAAGCAGCATGGAACAGGACATTCTGGCCCTTCGAGCTGCACCCCGTAGCAACCCTCCTATTTAACTCTAGCCTAATCACAGGACAACTTACAATGGCCAACTAGCCTACTAACCAGCATGCCTTTGGACTGTGGGAGGGAACCAGGGCACCCGGAGGAAACCCACGCGCACACAAGAAGATGTAACCTTTCTTGCAAAAGCACTAGTATTGAGCTCTGAACTCTGACATCCTGAGCTGCAATAGCATATCAGTAACTCCTATGCTACTGTGGCGCCCTCATGTCTCGAGCCTTGCCCATTGCTTCACCGTCGATGGTCACGCCTTCTGTGACCCTCAGCTCTAGAATTCTCTCCTTTTGCTCTTCCTTTTAATCATACCTTCCATTCTTTCTTTCAGTCTGTCTCTCCAACTTGATCTCTACCACTTTCTTTCACATTTTCTCCTTCTCTTCTTTGTTACTTCTTTTCTTTGGTGATTGTGGTGATGATTTGCAGTGGACTGAAAAGCTTGAGCATACAGATATTAAGAAAGAGACTGTGCTGGAGCTTCTGGAAAGCATCAAGTTGGATAAGTCACCAGGACCGGAGGAGATGTACCCCAGGCTTCTGTGGGAGGCGAGGGAGGAGATTGCTGAGCCTCTGGTGATGATCTTTGCATCATCAATGGGGACAGGAGAGGTTCCGGAGGATTGGAGGGTTGCGAATGTTGTTCCTTTATTCAAGAAAGGGAGTGGAGATAGCCCAGGAAATTATAGACCAGTGAGTCTTACTTCAGTGGTTGGTAAATTGATGGAGAAGATCCTGACAGGCAGGATTTATGAACATTTGGAGAGGCATAATATGATTCAGAATAGTCATCATGGCTTTGTCAAAGACAGGTAGTGCCTTACGAGCCTGGCTGAATTTTTTAAGGATGTGACTAGACGTATTGATGAAGGTAGAGCTGTAGATGTAGTGTATATGGATTTCATCAAGGCATTTGACAAGGTACCCCATGCAAGGGTTATTGAGAAAGTAAGGAGGCGTGGGATCCAAGGGGACATTGCTTTGTGGATCCAGAACTGGCTTGCCCACAGAAGGCAAAGAGTGGTTGTAGACGGGTCATATTCTGCATAGAGGTCAGTGACCAGTGGTGTGCCTCAGGGATCTGTTCTGGGACCCCTTCTCTTTGTGATTTTTATAAATGACCTGGATGAGGAAGTGGAGGGATGGGTTAGTAAATCTGCTGATGACGCTAAGGTTGGGGGTGTTGTGGATACACACCGTCTGTCAGAGGTTACAACGGGACATCGATGGGACGCAAAACTGGGCTGAAGTGTGACAGATGAAGTTCGACCCAGATAGGTGTGAGGTGATTCATTTTGGTAGGTCAAATATGATGGCAGAATATAGCATTAATGGTAAGGCTCTTGGCAGTGTGGAGAATCAGAGGGATCTTGGGGTCCATAGAACACTCAAGAGCTGCGCAGGTTGACTCTATGGTTAAGAAGGCATACGGTGCATTGGCCTTCATCAATCGTGGGATTGAGTTTAGGAGCTGAGAGGTAATGTTGCAGCTATATAGGACCCTGGTCAGACCCCACTTGGAGTACTGTGCTCAGTTCTGGTCGGCTCACTACAGGAAGAACGTGCAAAACCATAGAAAGAGTGCAAAGGAGATTTCCAAGGATGTTGCCTGGATTGGGAAGCATGCCTTATGAGAATAGGTTGAGTGAAATTGGCCTTTTCTCCTTGGGGTGATGGAGGATGAGAGGAGACCTGATAGAGGTGTATAAGATGATGAGAGGCATTGATCGTGTGGATAGTCAGAGGCTTTTTCCCAGGCTGAAATGGCTAATACAAGAGGGCACAGTTTTAAGATGCTTGGAAGTAGGTACAGAGAAGATGTCAGGGGTAAGATTTTACACAGAGAGTAGTGAGTGTGTGGAATGGGCTGCCAGCATTGGTGGTGGAGGTGGAAATGATAGGATCTTTTAAGAGA
Organism: Hypanus sabinus; assembly: GCF_030144855.1. Lineage (NCBI taxonomy): Eukaryota > Metazoa > Chordata > Chondrichthyes > Myliobatiformes > Dasyatidae > Hypanus > Hypanus sabinus. The sequence continues at coordinate 158,019,484 of NC_082714.1, read as the reverse complement.
CTTTTGGATAGGTACATGGAGGTTAGAAAAATAGAGAGCTATGGGTAAGCCTAGTAATTTCTAATGTAGGGGCATGTTCAGCACAACTGTGGGCCGAAGGGCCTGTATTGTGCTGTAGGCTTTCTATGTTTCCATTTTCTTCCTTCAGTCAGAGATGAGGAAAATTTTCTGTAGTCAAAGGGTGGTGCATCTGTGGTATTTATTGCCATAGGCAGCTGTGAAGGCCGAGTCATTGGGTATATTAAACACAGATTTTGACAGGTTCTTGTTTAGTAAGGGCGTCAAAGGTTACAGGGAGAAGCAGGAGAATGGGATTGAAAGGGATGGAATGGTGGAGTAGACTCGATGGGCTGAATGGCCTAATTCTGCTCCTATGTTTTATGGTCTTAAAGCAGTACTGTTGCTCAGTGCTCACTGGAACTCACCTACCTTGGTGTGGGCCTTGCACCTTATGTGCTAACCTAAGCAACACTGAACTTTGCACCAGAGTCACAGGAGACTGCAAATGCTGGGATCTGAGAAACTCATCCAGCAAATTGTTGCTCAGCATTTTGCATTCTGTGTTCTTTTTGTTACCTCAGTGTACTTACGGATGGCATGCAAACAGAAACCCTCTCATTAACAAGGCTGAACTACCGCTCACTGGGTGCTTTTTGTTTTCCGCACCATTCTCTGTAAACTCTAGAACAGCAGTTCCCGGTCTGGGGTCCACAGACCCCTAAGTTAATGGTAGGGGTCCATGGCATAAACGGGGTTATGGCCACCTGCTCTAGACTCTGTTGTGTGTGAAAGTCCCAGGAGATTAGCAGTTTCTGAGATATTCAAGCCGCCCCGTCTGATACCAACAATCATTCCATAGTCAAAGTCACTTAGGTCACGTTTCTTCCAAACTCTGATGTTTGGTGCGAACAGCAACTGAACCTTTTGACCATGTCTGCATGCTTTTTATGCACTGAGTTGATGCCATGTGATTGGCTGATTAATATTTGCATTAATGGGCAGCTGTACAGGTGTATCTAATAACGTGGCAGACCACGTGACAATAGTGAACTAATACTAAAGACACAGGAGATTCTGCAAATGCTGAGGATCTTAGCAGCACACACAGAATGCTCGAGGGACTCAGCTGGTCAGGAGGAGAGGCTGATTTCCATGACGTGCTGAGCTGTATGCACAACTCCCTGCAGTTTCTTGAAGTTGAAATATACGTATTGATATTGGTTTATTGATGTCATATGTACCAATATACATTGAAAAACTTGGCCTACGTGCTGTTCATGCAGGTCAAAGCATTCGTTAGTTCATTATGTGCCATGTCGTACGATGTGGTTGATCACGGTCCTTCCATGACCACGGTTGTTCTTGGCGAATTTTTCCACAAAGATGGCATGCCATTCTTCTTCTGAGCAGTGTCACAATCAGAATTAGGTTTAATATCACCTCATATGTTATAGGATTTGTTGACTTTGCGACAGCAGTACAATGTCGTGAGGGTTCGGTGCCCATTCAGAAATCAGATGTCGGAGGGGAAGAATCTACTGCTGAATCATTGGGTGTGTGCCTTCAGGCTTCTGTACCTCTGTCCTGATGGTAGCAATGAGAAGAGAGCATGACCTGGATGATGGGGGGTCGTTAATGATGAGCGTCACCTTTTTCAGGCATTGCTCCTTGAAGGTGTCCTGGGTGCTATGGAACCTAGTGCCCATGATGGAGCTGTACAATATGGGCGACCCCAGCCACTATCAGTACTCTTCTCATCATGCAAAAGGTCTATCCAAGAGTCTGATACTGGCAGTCAGAGCAGTTGCCCTACCAGGACTGTGATGCATTTGGACTGGATGCTTTTTCAGTTACATCAATAAAAATTGGTGAGGGTCAAAGGGGACATACCAAATTCCTTTGCCGTCCTGAGAAAGCAGAGCCATATAATGGATGTTCACTTTCCAGGATGCGAAAGGCTTATTGCTAACCTCAGCTTCCTAGTTCAGCAGCATGACTTTCCCAAGGGTCAATGTTGTTGGTTAAACTTCTAACAAATATTCTTTGCTCAGCTTTTCGTTGTAAAGAAGACCCAGTCTCCAATTGTTAACGTAAGTTGCAAACTGCAATCAGTTTGAAGTTGGAGACGCACCCCTGCACAATGAAGTGTCCAGTGAAGAGTACATGGATACAGTACAATCTCCCTAGAACCAGAATCAGGTTTAATATCACTGGCATACATCATGGAATTTGTTGTCTTGCAGTACCAGTGCATTGCAATACTTAATAATAATTTAAAAGCTATAAATTAAAAAAAGATATATATATATATATAAATTAAAGTAACTAAATAGTGCAAATAGAGCAAAAAAAACCCATGAGGGAGTGTACGTGAGTTCATTATCCATTCAGAAATCTGATAGCAGAGGGGAAGAAGCTGTTCCTGAATCGTTGAGTGTGTATCTTCAGGCTCCTGGACCTCCTTCCTGATGGTAGAAATGAGAAGAATTGAATTGAATTGACTTTTTTATTACTTACATCCTTCACGTACATGAGCAGTAAAAATCTTTTTTGTTAGGTCTCTGTCTAAATGTACAATGTGCAATTCTAGTAATTTATAATAAGTAGTATGTACAACAGGACAGTCAATATAACATAGAAATACAATTGTATCAGTGTGAATTCATCAATCGGCTGGCCTGGTGGAAGAAGCTGTCCCGGAGCTTGTTGGTCCTGGCTATTATGCTAAGGTACTATTTCCGGGATGATAGCAGCTGGAAAAGTTTGTGGTTGGGGTGACTCGGGTCCCCAGTGCATGTCCTGGGTAATGGGGATCCTTTATGATGGATAGCAGTACACACAAATTGCTGAAGGAACTCAGCAGATCAGGCAGCATCTGTGGAAATGAATAAACAATTGACATTTTGGGCTGAGACCCTTCTTCAGGACTGAAGAAGGTTCTTGGCCCAAGACGTTGACTGTTTACTCTTTTCCACAGATGCTGCCTGGCCTGCTGAGTTCCTCCAGCATTTTGTGTCTGTTGCTCCGGATTTCCAGCGTCTGCAGATTTTCTTGTCTTAATGATGGATGCTACCTTTTTGAAGCATCGCCTTTTGAAGAATCATCAATACTGGTGACGCTAATGCCTGTGATGGAGTTGGCAGAGTTTCCAATTTTCTGCAGCTTTTTCTGATCCTGTGCATTGGCCCCTTCATACCAGACAGTGATGCAGTCAGTGAGGTTTCCTGTAGATGTCTATATTAGATAGAGCCTAAAACTTTTAGAATTTAGGGCTTTGCAGACAGGAACCCGATACCATCACTGGTGAACTCTTTCAGCGGAGGTTGGACAGGACCATCTATTGGTAATGTTCACTCTAAGGAAATTGAATCTTTCTGCACCATTGACCAACAATGGAAAATAATGCCAAAGAAAAGAGTTCTGTCCTAACAAAACTTTGTGGTTGTGATCTACGGGTGCAAGAGAAAATTCTAGAATTAGAAAATGCCACTGTGTTTTCTGATCAGTAAACCCTGACAATCCCTCCCTAATCCTCACTGTCCTTGACACCCTCTTAAAGCTTTTCCCTTAAAGCCAGGCTCGTTGAAGTGGCTCCATCTGTTTCTTTGCAACAACATTTTGCCTGACTTTATTGCTACAGTAATTAGATCACAGGCACTATATAAATGCAAGTGGTTCATCACAGCAGAGTTAGAAACATAAAGGACGTGGTCCTTGGAAAACATGTTACATTTTGTTCTGTCTTTTTCCCTCCTCATCTGAAACTCAAGCTCCTCGTTGCTCTTGAATTTTGCCATTACTCATCTGCACAGGTCGCTGAGAGAAAGAAAGAGGTAGCCTGCCGACAACCCTTTGGTTGGCCTTTTGAGGCGAGGTTCTCACGGTTGATTGATGTCGGTGGCATGATGTTTGATTGGTGATCCCCCGAGTTAACGGCCGGGTCCCCCGCCTGGAGAAGATTACACGCCTGTTGTGTGGTGCAAATGGCTCAGATTCCAGACCTGACCCAAGGAAAGCTGGGCTAGATTAACACACCAACTGCAACACCTCATGCAGCTCAACCAGAAATATTTGCAATAATCCTACAGCCCATGCTGAACTAATGCATTTGATTTAGCAGGAGTTCCCTGTAATTCCTGGTTCCTCTTTGCATGGTCTTAAGCTTACTTTCCAAATCCGCTTTTCAGCTTGAACCAGCCAATCATAGAATCTCTCTCTCTCTTAATTAGCGCTGGTTTGCTTTGTCCGTGAAGCAGTATATTTTACAACGTGCTTACTCAGCGTTTCCCCAAATCGTTCTGTTTCCCAAATGAGACTCTGGGAAATTCCCTAAAATGTTTGAAATAGAATCTGTCATCCATCACAGTCCCAAAGGAGTTAAAAGATGACAAATTTCATGTAGTAAGTTTATACTTGCTTGTGATTGTGATGGTGAGAAACTGTTTACTTGAATAAAATTGTTGCATAAAAGGGACATAAACCGATTCTTCATCACACAGAAGGCGACGGAGACCTGGAGCTCTCCAAACGGCACTGAGCCAGAATCAAAGCCTTGTTTATTATCACAAGTATACGTTCTGAAATTTGTGGCAGCAGAGCAGTGTAAGATATACAAATTATTAGAAGCTACAAAAATAAATACGTTGTGTAAAAGACAAATAAGGAGATAGTGTTAATGGGTTCAAGGACCATTCAGAAATGTGGTGATGGAGGGGAATAAGCAGTTCCTAAAATGTTAGGAACTTTTTAGGTTGTCTCCCAAATGCCTGGGTCAGGGATGTCTTAGGTCCAGTCTGCAGCATTCTAAAAGGGGAAGGTGAACAGCCAGAAGCCGTGGTACATATTGGAACCAATGACATATGTAGGAAAAGGGAGGAGGTTCTGAACAGAGAATATTGGGAGTTAGGTAGAAAGCTGGAAAGCAGGGCCTCGAAGATAGTAATCTCTGGATTGCTGTTGGTGGCTTGCACCAGTGAGGGTCAGAATAGGATGATATGGCAGATAAATGTGTGGCTGAGGAACTGGTGCAGGGGGCAGGGTTTCAGATTTCCGGATCATTGGGATCTCTTCTGGGGAAGATATAACCATAGAAAAAGGACGGGTTACACCTGAACCTGAGGGGGTCCAATATCCTTGCGGATGGGTTTGCTACAGCTATTGGGGAGGGTTTAAACTAATTTTGTAGGTGGCTGGGAATTGGAGTGGTAGAGCTGAGAATGGGGCAGTTGGTATACAGGTAGAGGCAGCATGTAGTGAGACTGTGAAGCAGGACAAGCAGGTGATAAGGCAAAATTGCAGTCAGTGGGATGAGTTCAAGTGTAACACGGGGGTAAAATCAAAAAGGCTGAAGTGCTATATTTGAATGAATGCAGTATATCGAATGAAGTAGATGATCTAGTATCGCAGTTGGAGGTCAACAGATACAACATAATGGGCATCATTGAGTCATGGCTGAAAGAAGATCATTGTTGAGAGCTTAACATCCAAGGGTTCACCTTATATTGAAAGGACAGGCTGGTGGGCAGAGGGGGTGGGGTGGCTTTGATAGTTTAAAAAAAAATGAAATCAAATCCTTAAAAGTAGGTGACATTGAACCAGTAGATGTAGAAACCTTGTGGGTAGAGTTAAGAAACTGCAAGGGTAAAAATACCATGGTGTAAGTTGTATATAAGCATCCAAACAGTATAGCCAGGATGCAGGCTACAAATTACAATGGGAGATAGAAAAGGTATGGAAAAAGGGCAATGTTTGAATAGTCATGAGGGATTTCAATATGCTGTTAGATTGGGAAAATCAGGTTGGTGCTGGATCCCAAAAGAGGGGATTTGGAGAATGCCTATGAGTGGCTTTTTAGAGCAGTTTGTGGTTGAATCCACTAGGGGAAAGGAAATTCTGCAGTGGTTGTTGTGTAATGAAATGGATTTGATTAGGGAGCTTAAGGTAAAGGAAATCTAAGGAGTCAGTGAAGTTGATATGATATCAGTGAAGTTATATCATAATTCTATCATGAGGCTTCTGGTCCAGATGACACAGGTGAGCAACACTTCCTCAGGTGACATCTTCCACATAGTCCATGAAACTGTTTACTTTCCTCTACATTTTCTTTTCATTTTAAATGTGTTTCTGGAACTGTTAGAGCCTACGATTTACAGTTTGGGGATTGATTGAGTGATTAAGCGCTTTACTGTCTCCACAAAAATTCCAGTAGGAGGCAAGGAAGCCCATGATTGCTGATTAAAGCGTAGAGGAAGATTTTTAACTTCGAGGTAAATATGGAAGGTGAGAGAATGTTCAGCGCCAACTACCTGCCTCTGGCTCACTGCTGTAACAGATCTCTCACTTGCTACTGTGGATCAGGTGCCTGTATATGATGGCCTATCGCTCGCTTCTCCCGAGGGGAGGCCCCAGCATTTGAGTGGTTTCTGTCTCTGCCTCAATGCTGTTGAAGGATGTTACTGTTCTGTTTTATATGGATTAGACTATGGACTCTTTCAGTTTTATCTTTTTTATATTCTGTGTTTTCTTTCTTGTTGCCATTTGGTACAATTTATTAGTTTTTTTTGTGTGGGAGAGGGGGTTTGGAGTTTGATATTCTTTCCGTTTGCATGATTTGCTTGTCTGCATGGAGGGAGGGAGGATGATATTCCTGTTGCCATTTGTGTAATTTGTTTTGTTTTCATGTGGGGTGGGGGGGTGTCCATGTTGCTGTGAGTGAGGTTCTTTTGTTTTGGGAGGATTTGATAATTTTTACTGAGCAACTTCCATGTCGTGGCTATCTGGAGAAGACAAATCTCTGAGTTGTATACTGCATACATAATTCAGAAATAAATTAACCTTTGAACATTTGAACCTTTGAATTCACCCTGCATTTTGAAAGGGAGAAGCTAAAGTCAGATGTATCAGTATTACAGTGGAGTAAAGGGAATTACAGAGGTATGAGGGAGGAACTGGCCAAAATTGATTTAAGGGGGACACTAACAGGTATGACAGCAGAACAACAACAGCTGGTGTTTCTGGGGGCAATTTGCAAGGTGCAGGATAGATCCATCTCAAAGATGAAGAAGTGTTCTAAATGGAGGACAGGGCAACCATGATTGACAAAGAATGTCAAAGACAGCAGAAAGCAAAAGAGAGGGCATATGATATTGCAACAAATACTGGATTTTTTATAACTAATTAGAGGATTGGGAAGCTTTTAAAAATCAACAAATGGCAATTTAAAAAAAGCTATAAGGAGAAAAGGGATGAAATCTGACGGCAAGCTAGCCAATAATATAAAAGAGGATACCAAAAGTTTTTTCTATAAAAAATTAAAGAGAGGTGAGAATGGATATCAGACTGAACAAATGATGCTGGAGATGTAGTAATGGGGGGGGGGGGAGACAAAGAAATGGAGGATGAACTTCATAAGTACTTTGTGTCTGTCTTCACTATGGAAGACACTAGCAGTATGTCAGACGTTTCAGAGTGTCAGAGAGCAGAAGTGAATGTTTTTGCTGTTGCTAAGGAGAAGATGATTGTGAAGCTGCAAAGTTTCAAGGTACAATAAATAAGTCACCTCCAGAGTTCTGAAAGAGGTGGTTGAAGAGATTATGGAGACATTAGTAATGATCAAGGCATCAAAGGTTACAGGAAGAAACAGGAGAATAGGGTTGAGAGAGAGATAATAAATCAGCCAGGAAGAAAGGGTGGATTAGATTTGATTAGCCAAATGGACGAATTCTACTCCTATAATAACAAGAAAAGGGCACGGCCTGGATGGGGAGGGTCTTTAATGATGGGTCTTGAGGTACCACCTTTTATAGATCTTTTTGATGGCAGGGCTGGTTGTGCTTGTGAGGAGCAGACTCGATGGGCTGAATAGCCTAATTCTGTTCATATGTCTTATGGTCTTATGATAACAATAAGAGGGCAGTTCTACAAAGTTCGACAGCCGTTTATGATACAGTGTGCTGGATCCTCCATACTAGGCTGTGATGAAAGCAGTCAGAATACTCTCCAGATTGTATGTCTTTGGTGACATACCGGATCTCCTCAAACTCCTCATGAAGTAATGGGGGGAGACAAAGAAATGGAGGATTGCATTAATGTGTTGGGGCCAGGACAGATCCTCTGAGATGTTGGCATCCAGAAACAACAGGTTGCTCACACTTTCCTCTGCTGACTCCGTGACACGATGCACAGAACTGTTGAAGGATTATGACAGTGGTCATTGATCATCATCATTATGTGTTGTGTCATATGATATAGGCGACCATGGTCTCATGACCATTATTATTCTTGATAAGTTTTTCTACAGAAGTGGTTTGCCATTGCCTTCTTCTGGGTGGTGTCTTTGCAAGACAGGAGACCCCAGTCGTTATCAATACTCCTCAAAGATTGTCCTCCTGACATCAGTGGTCACATCACCAGGACTTGTGATCTGCACCGGCTGCTCATACGACCATCCACCACCTGCTCCCATGGCTTCACATGACCCTGATTGAGGGGCTAAGCAGGTGCTACACCTTGTCCGAGGGTGACCTGCAGGCTCGCGGAGGGCAGGAGCGCCTTGCACCTCCTCTGGGAGGAACGTATCTCCACCCCACCACCCAAGTCAGCACATGACATCTATAAAATAATGAGGAACAGAGACAGGGTGAATGCACACAGTCTGTTTCCCAGGGTTGGGGAATCAAGAACTAGAGGGTGTAGTTTTAAGAAGAAAGTGGAGAGATTTAATAAGAACCTGAAAGTCAACATTTTCAGCCAGATGGTGCACAATATTTGCTAGAGGAAGTGATTGAGAACTGGTACTTTAATGACATGTTGATGTGATACGGAAGTTGTATAAAACTTTGGAGTTCTGTGTACTTAAAGGGAACCTGAGGGAGAACTTCTTTACTCAGAGGATGGTGACAGTGTGGAGTGAGCTGCCAGCGTAAGTGGTGGATGTGTGTTCAATTTCAACATTTTAGAGAAATTTAGCTAGGTACATGGATGGGAGGGGTATGGTCCAGGTGAGCAGATTGATGGAACTAGGCAGAACAGTATTTTGGCATGGACTAGATGGGCTGAATGGCCTCTTTATGAACTGTAGTGTTCTTTGACTCTCTGACTTTAACAGTACAAAGGTACTTGGACAGGCAGATGGATAGGAAGGTTTAGAGGTACAGACACAGTCAAATGGAACTAGCTTAGATGGGAATCAGGATCAGCATAGATCAGTTGGGCCGAAGGGCCTCGTTCCATGCTGTATCACTCTGTAGCTCTATGAATGGCATGTAGTGTAGCAGTTAGCATATGCTTAATATTGCCAGAGACCAGAGTTCTATTCTATCTGCTGTCTGTAAGGAGATCGTATGTTCTCCCCGTGATTTCTTCTCATGAGGGCACGACAGAGCCATAGCTCCCTGTAAACCAGAAACTGTCTCAAGGAGTACTTAGAAGAATTATTTGCAGCAACTGTGTAAAGATCTGCTAAATCAGCTCTAAATTCTTTAATCACAAACAATATTGCTTGCAAAGCCAATACCTGACTGCTAAAGCATGACAGTTGTGTAAAACTTCAGTTAGCCTGCACTTGGGGTATCGTGTGCAGTTTTGGCCACCCATCACAGGAAGGATGTGGGGGTTCTGGAGAAAGTTCAGAAGAGGTTTACCAGGATGTTGCCTGGATTAGAGGGTATTAGCTATACAGTTGGACAACTTATGTTGATTTCTCTGGAGCATCAGAATCTGATGCATGTTTTTAAAATTATGTGAGGGAAAGACAGGGCAAATAGCCAGAATATTATTCCTGGGGTAGAAATGTCAAATTCTAGAGGGCAAGCATTTATGATATGAGGAGGAAAGCTTTTTCCTCCTTCTCTCTGTAAATCTTAATCCCCTTACAAATCAAAATCCTATCAAATTCTGTCTTAAACAGAAACTTGGCCTCCACAGCTGTCTGGTAATGAATTCCAGAGACCCACCACCCTCTACCTGAAGAAATTCATCCTCGTCTCAGTTTGATGAAGGGTCGCCCATTTATTTTGAAGCTGTGCACTGGGTTGTGAGACTCTTCGGCTAAAGGAAACATCCCTTCGACGTCGACTCTATCCAGACCTTTCCGCATCCGGAAAACTGGGAAGATATCGGTAAGCTAGAAAGAGTGCAGAGGAAGTTTACAAGTGTATCCTTCTCACCGGACTCGTTAGCCCACTCTGCTAATAGCCTCGTAACTCGGTGGTGAGGAGGCCACCTTTCACAAGCAATATACATCTAGGGTCTGTATTATTTGGGCTTCAACTAAACAGGAACATCGTGATGTTCCAATTAAAGAAACCTCAATTTGAGCAAATGCTGTGTAAATTTTGCCCATACACATTTATCAGCTGGCAAGAAATAACAGATCGTACGCTGCCTGCAATTATAATGAAAGTGTATTTACTAATTTCAGCTTTATTAAACAGTTATTAAGGGAAAGAAAGAAAGAAAAAATAATAAAAGGCCCATTACAGTTAAACCAGTCTAAATGTGCATAGTGCTGGAGCTCATTTTGTCTAAAAGCTGGGTATGAGCACTACTCACGGTGCTGAGTTCTCATCACCAATCTCAGGTAGAACTTCCCATCCTGGACTCCTTCATCTCATGAAGCATTCCTTGCAATCGTGTCTTTCCGTTGGATCAAATCCTCCGGCAGTCTCTCCCAACCTTCTCTGCATCTCTTGCCAAAAAGATCATGAACCCCACCTACGTCCGTCATAAATCTCTCTCCACCCAGCTCTCTCTAGAACTTTCTCTTAATTCCACATCCTGATTGGCTGACACAACATCCATAAGTTGAACATTATAGCCCTTTATCTTTAGCCGAAACCAAAACATTTTACCAGCAGTTCACACTGCTTTTACAGAAAGCTGCTAAATGAATGAAGCCCCCTCACCGGGTTTGCTTAGAAACTTGGCTCATTACACAGCTCTGCCAGTAGCCACTGGATTCAGCGGCGAGAAAGCTACTTTTCTCAGACAAGATCCATCTAGGGTTGGTATGATTTGGGTCCAACCGAACAGGAAAGTTGGGGTGTTTTGATTAACGGAACCCCAATTTGATCAAATGCCCATATACAATTATTCATTTGCAAAAAAAAGAACAGATCGTACACGGCATACATTTATAGAGAAAGTGTATTTGCTAATTTCAGCTTAATCAACCGGTTATCAAGAGGAAAAGAAAAGGAAAAAAATAAAAGGGTCCATTACAATTAAACCAGTCTAAATGTGTTCAATGTCGGAGCTTGTACCTTCTGAAATCTGGGTATGACCGTTACTCACACCGCCGAATTCTCATCACCAATCACCGGTAGAACTTCTTTTTTAGGACTCCTTCGACTTGCAAAGCATCCCTTGCAATTCTGTCTTCCCATCAGATCGGACCCTACAGCCATCTCTCCGGATCTTCTCTTCTCCCTCCGAAAAGACTGCAAACCCCAGCAGTGTCTGTCCCAAATCTCTCAGTGGCCAGCTTTCTCTAGAACCTTCTCCCAGTTCCACTATCCTGATTACCTGATACATTTTTCCTAAGTTGAACATCACAGCCCCTTATCTTTAACTGAAACTCAACCACTGGACACACTGTTTCTACAGAAAGCTGCTAAATGAAATACCCTACAGCATTAGTAGTAGAAATCTTAACCAGGACAATACACAAGGATGTTGAGGAGCTAAGTTAAGGGTAAGGTTGAAAAGGTTAGGACTTTCAGTCATTGGAGCGCAGAAGAATGAGGGGAAATCTTACTGGGGTATACAGAATCATGTATACCTCATAGAATGAGTGAATGCATGCAGGCTTTTCCCCTCAGACTGGGGGAGAATTGGTTGAGGGAGAAAGATTAAATATTTAGGGAGAATCTAAGGAGAAACGTCTTCACTCAGAAGGTGGGTGTGACTGTGAAACGAGATGCTAGCTGAAATGGTGGATGTGTGTTCAACTGCAACATTTAAGATAAATTTGATTAGGTAGATGGATGAGAGGGGTATAGAGGGCTGTGGTCCAGGTGAGGTAGATGGGACTAGGTAGACTAGGCTGGCATGGATTAGATGGGCTGAAGGGCCTGTTTCTGTGCTGTAGTACACTATGACTCAATTGGTGATCTCTCACCCTATTGGTTTCCAATGCGATCTCCATTAAGAAACATACTATATGCCTTGGTATCCAGGTGTAGCCCACAGGGCGTGCCCTGAGTAACTTCCATGAATTGTGTGGCTATGGTTTGTCTGCACCTCATCTTGGGGATCTCTGTGACATTATCCTGCTGAATAGAAGCCTTGCCCAGTCAGGAATGGTTAAGGATCAAGGAGGAAACTGGAGGCCCATGAGTCATTCCTCATTGGGGGATCAGAAGTGGATAAGGTCAGCAACTTTAAATTCCTTGGTGTTATCATTTTAGAGCATCTGTCCTGAGTCCAGCACGTCTGTGCCATTACGAAGAAAGCACGGCCGCACCTCTACTTTCTTAGAAGTTTGTGAAGATTTTGCATGCCATCTAAAACTTCGACATACTACAACAGATGTGGGGTAGAGAGTACATTGACTGATTGCATCACAGCTTGCTATGGAAGCACCAATACCTTTAAATGGAAAAGACTGCACAAAGCAGTGGATATGGCTCAGTCAATCACAGGAAAATCCCTCCCCATCATTGAGCACATCGATATGGAACGCTGTTGCAGCAAATCAGAATCTACCACCAAGAACTCCACCATCCCGGCCAAGACCTCTTCTTGCTGTTGCCATCAGGAAGATGGTCCAGGAGCTTCAGGACCTGCACCACCAGCTTCAGGAGCAGTTATAACCCCTCCACCATGAGGCTCTTGAACCAGAGGGTGATAAATTCACTCATCCCAACACTGAACTATTCCCACAAACTATGGACTCACTTTCAAGGGCTCTTCATCTCATGCTCATGATATTTGTTGTTCATTTATTTTTTATTATTGTTTCTTTTTTCCCCTCTTTCTCTTTGTATTTGCACAGTTTATTTGCACATTGATTGTTGGCCATCCCGATGGATGCAGTTTTTACATTGATTTATTGAGTTTCGAGTTTTTACAGTGATTGCCAGGAAGAAAATAAGTTTCAGGACTTTATATGGTGACATAAATATACTTTGACAATAAATTTACAACAGAATTTGAAGAACGGCCCCCAGCCCCACCCCTCCCCCCATGGCGAGGCAGGTGAAATCCAGGTAGCTGAGCATTCCCTTCCCAGTGCAGGATGTGAAATCCTTACCTCAGTCGATACTTCGATGTCATCAGAGTAGGCTGCACGATCAGGACACCATCCCTCAATGAGATGTCAAACTGACATTTGCCTGTGCTATTGGACTTGAAAGACGTTATCGCATTAAATGTGGGAGGGAGGGTGAAGTTCTTGGAGCGACACAGAAGAAGCTGAAGAAACTCGGGGTTAAGTAGTATCTGAGAAGGGAAGAAACAGTTGACACTTTGGACTGAAGCCACTCATCAGGAACCTTGGTCTGACATGTTGAGTATTTATTCCCCTCCATAGATGCTGCCTGACCTGCTGAGTTCCTCCAGCATTTGTGTGTGTTACTCTGGACGTTCAGCATCTATAGAGGCACCATCATCTTATTATTGTCATCACCATTATATACCTTGTTGTATGATGTGGGTGATCATGGTCTTTCTGACCATGAATGTTCTTGGCAAATTTTTCTACAGAAATGGTTTGCCAATGCCTTCTTCTGGGCAGTGTCTTTACAAGACAGATGACCTCAACCACTATCAATACCCCTCAGAAATGGTCTTGCCTGGTGTCAGTGGTTGCATAACCAGGACTTGTGATATGCACCGGCTGCTCACACAACAATCCATCACCTCCTCCCATGGCTTCACGTGACCCTGATCAGAGGCTAAGAAGGTGCTACACCTTGCCCAAGGGTAACTTGCAGGTTAGCAGAGGAAAGGAGCACCTTACTCCTCCTCTGACAGAGACGTATCTCCACCCCACCACCCAATATCTTATAGAGTTATATAAAAATCAAGACACACAGATAGAGTCAATGGACACAGTCTTGTTCCTGAGGTTTGTGAATCAAACCTCAGGATGGATTTAATAGGAGCCTGAAGAGCAATTATTTCACACAGAGGATGGTTCATATATGGTATGTACCCTAGAGGAAGTGGTAGAGGCAGGTACATTAGCAACATTTAAAAGATATTTGGAGGTATATGGATAGGAAAGATTTTTAGAGTGAAAGGCCGCTTGATAGTGTAGTGGTTAGCAGAACACTTTACAGTACAGGGGACCCGGGTTCAATTCCCACCGCTGCCTGTAAGGAGTTTGTACATTCTCCCCATGTGGATTTCTTCCGGATGTCCCAGCTTCCTCCCACAGCCCATAGACTTACCAGTTGCTAGGTTAATTGGTTCTTGTAAGTTGTCCCATGGTTAGGCTAACATTAATTCAATTGGCTGTTGTGACGTATCCGGTGTGGTAGTGTAGTGGGTAGTGGTTGTCGCTCTCACTTCTAGCTTCCTCCACTGGCTAACGGTCTCCCAAAAAGGAGAGAAAAAGCACGTCAGTCTCTCCCTGCCAGGGCACAGCCTCTCCAACAGCAAGCCTCACGTAGTACCTCCTCGCTGGCGACACATGGAAACCGGACTCCTTTCAGACTCGGGTGATCTACAGGCCCCTGCACACATAGCACAAAGGTCCATCAGCGTGTGGATGCGCCCTGGCGCTCGCGAACCAGATCCCCAGCCATGGGTGAGTAGCCCCCTGCCTTGTGGGCTGCCTCAGGAGAGTAAACCCAGACAGAAAATCTAGCGTGAAGCCCCTAAGGCAGCTGGACATCACTGAATATCTTTCCAGCAACTCCTGTAGCCAAGCTGGTGCTAAAGCTTTCCTTTGGACTACACTGGTGAGGCTGACATCTTGACCACTGAGAATCCCAGGTTGTCCATATCTTCTGCCCAGGCTTGTATGCTTGTATGGTCAGGTCACCAACTCCATTGTCCTTCAAGACAGATGGATGCCACCATTGGGGATTTCTGGACAGTGTGGCTCGAAGAGCCAGAAGAGACTATTCCAGGCTGTATCTAAATCAATAAATCAACGTGCGGGCAAGTTGGACTGGCTTAGGTGGCAATCCTGCTCCCATGGACCAGATGGGCTGAAGGGTCTATTTTCATGTTGTCTAATTGTGTTTTGACTTTACATCAATGTCTATTTTCGCACCTGTCTTGTGTAAGTTATGCATATTCGGAGCAAGAAGGCTGCGGGAGAATGGCTAAGGATTTCCGGAGCGAAAGCAGTTTTACTACTCGGGGTAAAAGGGAGGCAAGACTGCGCAGGTGCGTGACGTCATCCAGTAGAGCGGGAAAAGTTTCAAAAGAAGACCGCCATATCCAGCGGGCAGCGGAGTGAGAGGAAGGCAGAGTGATAGGGCTTTGGCTCAACGGGCTGAGGCGGTAACGGGGCAAGGTAGGTTTACCTGTGTTAATTGCAGAACAGGAGTACGTGTGTGAGGCTGGTTTTCTGTGCTCAGTGTCAGATGCGGGGGGAGGATCCTGGAGTCTCCCAGCCTCCCAGACGGCCATATCTGCACCTGGTGTGTTGAGCTGCAGCTCCTTAGGATCAGAGGGATCTTGGGGTCTGAGTCTATAGGACGCTCAAAGCAGCTGTGCAGGTTGATGCTGTGGTTAAGAAGGGATACAGTGCATTGGCCTTCATTAATCATGGAATTGAATTTAGGAGCCGAGAGGTAATATTGCAGCTATATAGAACCTTGGTCAGACACCACTTGGAGTACTGTGCTCACTTCTGGTCGCCTCACTACAGGAAGGATGTGGAACCCAAGGAAAGGGCACAGAGGAGATTTACAAGGATGTTGCCTGGATTGGGGAGCATGCCTTATGAGAATAGGTTGAGTGAACTCGGCCTTTTCTCCTTGGAGCGACAGAGGATGAGAGGTGACCTGATAGAGGTGTATAAGATGATGAGAGGTATTGATCGTGTGGATAGTCAGAGGCTTTATCCCAGGGCTGAAATGGTTGCCACAAGAGGACACAGGTTTAAGGTGCTGGGGAGTAGGTACAGAGGAGATGTCCGGGGTAAGTTTTTTAAGCAGAGGATGGTGAGTGTGTGGAATGGGCTGCCGTTGGCGGTGGTGGAGGTGGATATGATAGGGTTTTTTAAAGAGATTCCTGGATGGATACATGGAGATTAGAAAAATAGAGGGTTATGGGTGAGCCTAGGTAGTTACACCATAAAACCATAAGATTTAGGAGCAGAAATAGGCCATTTGGCCCATCGGGTCTGCTCCGCCATTCAATCATGGGCTGATCCACTTCATCCAGTCATCCTCACTCCTCTGCTTTCACCCCATACCCTTTGATGCCCTGGCTAATCAAGAACCTATCAATCTCTGCCTTAAATGACTTGGCCTGTACAGGCGCTCATGGCAATGAATTCCACAGATTTACCAACCTCTGACTAAAGTAGTTTCTCCACACCTCAGTTCTAAAAGGACGTCCTTCAGTCCTGAATTCGTGCCCACTTGTCCTAGAATCCCCTACCATGGGAAATAACTTTGCCATATCTAATCTTTGCCATATCAGGCCTTTCAACATTTGGAATGTTTCTATGGGAATCCCCCTCATTCTCCTGAACTCCAGGGAATACAGCCCAAGAGCTGCCAGACATTCCTCATATGGTAACCCTTTCATTCCTGGAATCATTCTCGTGAATCTTCTCTGAACCCTCTTCAATGTCAGCATATCCTTTCTAAAATACGGAGCCCAAAGCTGCACACAATATCCAAGTGTGGTCTCACGAGTGCCTATAAAGCCTCAACATCACATCCCTGCTCTTATATTCTATACCTCTAGAAATGAATGCCAACATTGCATTCACCTTCTTCACAACCGACTCAAACCAAAGGTTCACCTTTAGGGTATCTCGCACAAGGACTCCCAAGTCCCTTTGCATCTCTGCATTTTGAATTCTCTCCCCATCTAAATAATAGTCTGCCTGTTTATTTCTTCCACCAAAGTACATGACCATACACTTTCCAACATTGTATTTCATTTGCCACTTCCTTGCCCATTCCCCTAAACTATCTAAGTCTCTCTGCAGGTTCTCTGTTTCCTCAACACTACCCACTCCTCCACCTATCTTTGTATCATCAGCAAATTTATCCACAAATTCCTTAATACTGTAGTCCAGATCATTGACATACATCATAAAAAGTAACGGTCCCAACACCGACCCCTGTGGAACTCCACTGGTAACTGGCAGCCAGCTAGAATAGGATCCCTTTATTCCCACTCTCTATTTTCTGCCAACCAGCCAATGCTCCACCCATACAGTAACTTCCCTATAATTCCATGGGCTCTTATCTTGCTAAGCAGCCCCATGTGCGGCACCTTGTCAAAGGCCTTCTGAAAATCCAAGTACACCACGTCTACTACATCTCCTTCATCTACCCTGCTTGTAATTTCCTCAAAGAATTGCAGTAGGTTTGTCAGGCGGGATCTTCCTTTCAGGAAACCACCCCAGCAGTGTGTTCCACACACCTATGCATAGAAACTTACCTCTGACATCCGTCCTATACTTTCCTCGCAACATCCTAAAGTTACCTCTCCTTGTGTGTGGTTTAAGCTTTCCAGCATCTGCAGAATCTAACATGGCGGAAGATTGGCTGGCTGGTAAGAGGCAAAGGGTGGGAATAAAGAGGGCCTATTTTGGTTGGCTGTCAATGACTATTGGTGTACGAAGTGAGATTGCTCAGGCAGGGAACAAGACTTATTCATCTGATGGAATCGCAGAAAATACTAATTCAAGATTCAAGGTTCAAAGCTCAAAATTTCAAAGTATGTACATGTCCCTGAGATTCATTTTCTTTCAGGCATTCATGGTAGAACAAAGAAATACAATAGAATCAATGAAAAACTACATGCAAACACAAACTCCACACTAAGTTGTTTATTGTAAATTTTCAGAACACAACTGTGAAAGAGAATGGAAAGATTGTTACTCCGGATCAGGCGCAGCATTAAAAAAAAGCACAAAAACACAATAAATATAAAAGCAATCCTATAAAATACAATGTTTTGAGTGTGGCCATATATGCATAATTTTAGCTTGTATACATAGATTAATTGTACGTACATAAAGTGATGCTCGGTGCAGGAGTATCTGTACGTAAGGTGACTGACAGGAAATAATATAGTGACAGTCTCTTCTAAGAAGCAGCAGGGCAGTAGGATAGTGACTGTCAGAAAGGAGGTAGAAGAAAGGAAATTATTGGCTGGTTAGATTGACGTAAGTGGTTGGGAAGATGTTGGAGTCCATTATGAAGGATGAGGTTTCAGAGTACTTGGAGGCCCATGATAAAACAGGCCAAAGTCAGCATGGTTTCCTAAAGGGAAAATCTGGTCTGTCAAATCTGTTGGAATTCTTTGAGGAAAGAACAGGCAGGATAGACAAAGGAGAGTCAGTGGATGTTGTTTCCTTGGATACTCAGAAGGCCTTTGATAAGGTGCTGCTCATGAGGCTGCTTAGCAAGGTAACAACCCATGGTATTACAGGAAAGGTTCTAACATGGCTGGAGATTGGCTGGCTGGCAAGAGGCAGAGGGTGGGGATAAAGGGGGCCTATTCTGGTAGGCTGTCAATGGTAGGCATTGAGTAGGCAGGAGTCTGTGTTGACTGTTCACATTATATGTCAATGATTTGGATGATGGAGTTGATGGCTTTGTCGCAAAGTTTGCAGAAATATGAAAGTAGGTGGAGGGGCAGGTAGTCTTGATGATGTAGGGAGTCTGAGGAAGGACCTGGACAGATTGGGAGACTGGACAAAGAAGAGGCAGATGGAACACAGTGTCGGGAAGTGCATGGTCAGACACTTTGGTAGAAGGAATAACAGCAGATATTATTTTCAAAATGGGGAGAAAATTCAAGAAATAGAGATGCAAAGGGACTTGGGAGTCCTTGTGTAGGATTTCCTAAAGGCTGATTTGCAGGTTGAGTCTGTGATGAGGAAGGCAAATGCAATGTTAGAATTCATTTCAAGAGGACTAGAACATAAAAGCAAGGATACAATGCTGAAGCTTTAAAAGGAATTGGCCAGCCCACACTTGGAGTATTGTGAGCAGTTTTTGGGCCCCTTAAGAAAGTGGTGGTATTGGAGACAGTCCAAAGGAGGTTCCAGAGAATTAAAGGCTTAATGTATGAGAAGTGTTTGATGGCTCTGGGCCTGTACTTGCCAGAGTTGAAAATAATGAGGGAGGTTCTCATTGAAACCTATCGAATACTGAAAGGCCTAGATAGAATGGGCATTGAGAGGATGCTTCCTACAGTGGGTTAATCTAGGACTAGAGGGCACATCCCTAGGAAAGAGGGATTTAGGACAGGGGTGTGGAGGAATTTCTTTCGCCAGAGGGTAGTGAATCTGTTTTTGAGACTAGAGGCCCTGGCAAGGATACTGCGTAGCCTCTTCCCTGTTGGGACTGGGACAAGCAGTACATAAGCAGGGTGTGTGAGGTCATTCAGGGTGCAGAGGTGAGAGGTGGAGGTCGGGGCGATGCAGAGAGGGTGGACCTGAAAGGTCACGCAAGTACTTGTTGATCCCCTGGAAGTTCTTTCTCCAGACCCACTTACAGATATCCTGCCCCTGTTGTCACTATTGTAACGACAGCCTGTTCTGGGAGCGGTCAAGACAGTTTGGTGCCGAGAGCAATTATGATTTTGATTTCCTTGATTATCCATTGTATCTCGCTGCTGCCTCGGTGACTTCTCCTTTTTGTCTTTACACTACAGAGCTAGGCGTGGGTGAATGCAATATCAGTAGCCATGGCAACAGGCAGATAATATCCATATACACTCTAAATCAGAATCAGGTTTAATATCACTGGTGTATGTTGTGAAATTTGTTGTTTTGCGGCAGCAGTACATCGCAATACATAATAAAAATCTATAACTTTTCAATAAATAAATAAATATATTAAATAAGCAGTGCAAAATGAGAGCAAAAATAGTGAGGTAGCTTATATGGCTTCATTGTCCATTCAGAAATCTAATGGCGGAGGTTTTCCTAAAACATCGAGTGTATCTTCAGGCTCCTGTATCACCACCTTGATGGTAGCAATGAGAAAAGGGAGTGTCTTGTGTGATGGCGGCCCTTAACGATGGATGCTGCCTTTCTGAGGCAGTGCCTTTTGAAGATGTCCTCCAGCACATTTCTAATGTTAGCCCGATTGGTTTAAGAACTACAACTATTGATACCAGCATCTGCATTCCTTTTTGTTAAAGTAAAAATTGAATTTATTGAGATAGGGAAGAGGAAGAACAAGGCTATGGAGGGATTTGAAAGCAAACAGCTCTTGAACAACATACACAAAATGCTCAACAAGTCAGTCAGCGTCTATGGAGCTTCTTCCCCTCTGCCATCTGATTTGTGAATGGACATTGAACCCATGAACACTACCTCACTACTTCTTTTATTTCTATTTTTGCACTAATTTAATTTAACTATTTCATATATATATATATATATATATATATATACACACACACACACACACACACACACACACACACTTATTGTAATGGCAGAGAGAAAGAGATGTTCAGAAAACATTAAGTGTATTTTTTCAGGAATAAGCTGTCAACATTTTGGGCCGAGTGAAGAATGGGTAGACTGGTTCAAGCTGATAGGAAGGTGAAATAATAACCACATATTACAACAGTGGTTTGCAGAAGAGCATCTCTGAACACACAGCATGTCCAATGTTGAAGTAGATGGGCAACCACAAGCATAGACTCAGTAGCCACTCTATTGGGTCCAGGAGGTACCTAATAGGTGGCCACTAAGTGTCAATAACTTTTTGGAAGCTAAAGGAATCGAGGCGTATGGGACAACAGCAATCTGCAAATGGCATGAAGACTGAGAAGGCTGTCATAGATGACAAAGGGACATTGATAGGGTGAAGTGAAGTGTTTCACTTAGGAATGTTGAACTTGAAGGGAGAGTACAGGGTGGGTTAATGGTAAGTGTAGAGGAACAGAAGGATCTCGGAGTCCACATCCAAAGGTCCCTCAAAGTTGCCGTGCAAGTTCATAGCGTTGTTATGAAGGTGTATGGAGTGTTGGCCTTCATTAGTCATAGGACTGAGTTCAAGAGGTAACATTACAGCACTAGAGAACTCTGGTTAGACTACACTTGGAGTATTGTGCTCAGCTTTGGTAATGTGCAAGCTTTAGAGAGGGCGCAGAGGAGGTTTAGTAGGATGTTGACTGGATTACAGAGCATGTATCATGAGGATAGGTTGAGGTGACTCGACAGAGGTTTTCAAGATGTTAAGAGGCATAGATCAAGATCACAAACAAGAGAAAATCTGCAGATGCTGGGGGAACTCAGCAGGCCAGGCAGCATCTAAGGAAAAGAGTGAACAGCTGACATTTTGGGATGAGAACTGGAAGAAAAAAAGATGAGAAATCAGATTAAGAAGGTGGAGGGACGGGAGGAAGAAGTATAATAGGTGATAGGTGAAACTGAGAGCGGGGGAAGGGTGAAGTAAAGAGCTGGGATGTTGATTGGTGAATGAGATAAAGGGCTGGAGAAGGGGTAATCATAGGAGAGGACAGAAGGCCATGGGAAGAAAGGGAAGGGGGAGGAGCACCAGATGGAGATGTTGGGCAGATAAGGTGAGAGATGGAAATGGGCATGGTGAATGGTGAAAGGGAGGGTGGAATGCCATTACTGGAAGTTTGAAAAATTGATGTTCCTGGCATCAGGTTGGAGGCTACTCACACAGAATATAAAGTGTTGCTCCTCCAACCTGAGTGTGGCCTCATCGCAGCAGTAGAGGAGGCCGTGGACTGATTGTCGAGATGATAGCCAGAGATCTTTTCCCAGGATGGAAATGGCTAATATGAATGTGCACAGTTTTAAAGATCTCTCCATCTAGGACATACCCTCTTCTCATTGCTACCATCAGGAAGAGAGTAAAGGAGCCTGAAGACAAACACTAGATGTTTTACGGATAGTTCCTTCCCTCCTGGCACCAAATGTCTGAAGGGTCCACAACCCATGAACATACTATTTTTACTCTCTATTTTTTTCCATAGGAGAAGCTATCAAGCCCCATCAGAACTTTGCCCAGGTGGACACCAGTTTAAAATTTAGAAAAGGTCAAGGCACATGAAAGGTTGTAAGGCTGGACAGAATTAGCCTGGTAGGGTCTATAAAACAACTGTTGAAATGGTTAGACTGAGTAAAGGCCAGTTGACAGTGGTTGGCATGGTAGTGAAGTGGTCAGCAGAGTGCTAACTGCAAGATCAGGATCCAATTCTCACTGCTGTCTACAAGGAGTTTGTACGCCCCCTCCCTGAAAGCCGGGGGGTGGGGGGTTTCCTCTGGGTGCTCCGGTTTCCTCCCACGTTCCAAGAGCGTATGGGTTAGGGTTAGTAAGCTGTGGGCACGTTACACTCGCGGACTGCCCCCAGCATATCTCAGACTGTATTGGTCATTAATGAAAACAACCCATTTCACTCTATGTTTTGATGCACATGTGACAGACAAAGCCAACCTAATCCAAACGTTGGGGCGGGGGGGGGGGTGTCACAGAAGAATTTGAACAAGTGTCTTGTACTTGCAGTGTTAATTGACCAAGAAGCAGTGGATGTGAGCTTTTAAGTACAGCCAGTAGAATATTGGAGGGTTTTAGTCTTTCAAGATACTGTATATAATCTTTCAGTAAAGTCAAAAAAACAATGTTGGACTTCAATCCCTTGGTACTCTGCAGAGTTCTAGAGAACTCCTACTCATGTTAAGGATTCTACATAAATGCTGGCCTGTTTTCCTCCCTACCTTCTGGTCAGTGAGTAGGGAGAAAGCTGATGTTATGATGCATTGGGCACACACAAAATCCTGGAGGAACTTCAAGTCGGGCAGCTTCTATCGGAATGGAAAAACAGTTGACGTTTTGCGCTGATGCCCTTCTTGAGGGTTATTTAAGACAGGCTGCTGGTCTGGGAGTCTTTTACTGAAGGCAGTTTTCTTACTTCAGACTAAATTCTTTGGATTATAATGAAGAACTATTTCATTTTATGGATTTTATAACTTCAGTAAATTGTACCTATCTAAGAGTCTCTTAAAAGACCCTATTGTATCCACCTTTACCGTCACCCCTGGCAGTGCATTCCATGCACCCACCACTCTCTGTGTGGAAAAACTTACCCCTGATGTCCTACTTACCCCTTATACCTACTTCCAAGCACCTTAAAACTGTGCCCCCTCATGTTAGCCATTTCAGCCCTGGGAAAAAGCCTCTGACTGTCCACATGATCAATGCCTCTCATCATCTTATACACCTCTATCAGGTCACCTCTCATCCTCCGCCGCTCCAAGGAGAAAAGGCCGAGTTCACTCTACCTGTTCTCATAAGGTATGTTCCCCAATCCAAAAACATCCTTGTAAATCTCCTCTGCACTCTCTCTATAGTATCCACACCCTTCCTGTAGTGAGGTGACCGGAACTGAACACAGCACTGCAAGTGGAATCTATCTAAGGTCTTATACAGCTGTAACGTTATTTCACAGGTCTTGAACTCAGTCCCACGGTTGATGAAGGTTAACACACCTTACACCTTCTTAACAAAACTGTCAACCCGCGCAGCAGCTTTGAGTGTGCCACGGACAAAGACCTCAAGGTCTCGCTGATCCTCCACACTGCTGAGAATGATTGTGACAATTGAACTCACATCTACACCTTCTGCTGCTATTTGATCCAACAGCTATAAGGATTATTTCGGTGATTTTGCATTCAGGCTGCTCAGATCTGAACCAATTGTAAGAATCATACCCAGCCCCCCACTCCAGGACCATCTGTAACTTCTTACTTTGCCTCTTGAGGAATTGGTGCACGGTGAGATGCACTGATTTGCAGGCAGAACACAGAGCCGAGTGCTTTTCTGGAGCAGTATCACACTACTTGCATAAAATCCAGCATTTTTCTTTTTCATTATAGCATGCGAAGTAGCTTGTATGGGTTAATTATTTCACCATGGTTTGGAGGCAATTATTAATGACTAGATTTTAAAATTGGCCAGGAACTGTTTTGCATGACCTCAGGTTCATTGAAGGAATGGGGGGACCCATGAGGGAGTGGTTGAAATTGTCTGTTTTCTAAGACAGAGATCAGCAGTAGATAAGTTGACAGCGGGCAGTCAGGCAGGTATATCCTAAGGAGATGAATGGGGCTAGTTAAATGTACTGGACCTCCCCCCACCCCATACACATGGTGGCCTCTTTGTTAGAAACCTCCTGTACCTAATAATGTGGCCACTGAGTGTATGTTCATGACCTTCTGCTTCTGTAGCCCATCCACTTTAAAGTTCGATGTGTGTTCAGAGATGCTCTTCTGCACACCACTGTTGTAACGTGTGCTAATTTGAGTTACCATTGCCTTCCTGTCAGCTTGAACCTGTCTGGCCATTCTCCTCTGACCCCTCTCATTAACAAGGCTTTTGCCCACCGAGCTGCGGCTCACTGAATTTTTTTTTTGGTTTTAGGTTTGCGAGTTTTATTTCTTGTTCCTTTTCATGTGGAGAGGCAGGTTGACGTCTTTTCTTTGAACAATTCCTGTGGCTTTTCCATATTCCATGGCTATCTGGAGAAGACGATTATCACAGCTGTATTGTACATGCATACTTTGACACTTTGACAAAAAAATAAACCCATGACCCTATGAACATTCTCTGCAAACTCTGGAAACTGTTGTGCATGGAAATCCTAGGAGATCAGCTGCTTGAGAGATTCTCAAACCAGCAAAAATCATTCTGTGGTGGAAGTCAATTAGATAACATTTCTTCCCCGTTCTGATGTTTTGTCTGAACAGCAACTGAACCTCTTGACCACGTCTGCATGTTTTTATACATTGAGTTGCTGCCACATGATTGGCTGATTAGATATTTGCATTAAGGATCAAGTGTACAGGTGGAATTAATAAAGCGTCCATTGGGTGTATTTCTCATCTACCTCCTGCTCTTCACTATTACCCAAAAAATAGCAGCAGTTTCTGATGATACCCAATTTTATCCCCCACCACCTTTCCGGAATAACCAGGCCTCACCACAGCTCAAAGTCAGAATCAGAATCAGGTTTATTACTGACATATTGTTGTTTTGCGACAGTAGTACAGTGCTGTAGATAAAAAAAAATTGCTATCAACTAAAATAAGAAACATGAAGAAGTAAATAAGTAATGCAAAAAGAGAATAAAATTGGAGGTAGTGTTCATTGTCTATCCAGAAATCTGATGCCAGATGGGAAGAAGCTGTTCCTAAAACATTGAGTGTATGTCTTCAGGCTCCTACACTTCCTTTCTGATGGTGACAATGAGTAGAGGGTATGTCCTGGATGGTGAAGGTCCTCAATGATGGATGTTGCCTTCTTGAGGCCTTTTGAAGATGAAGAGTTGGGACTTTTTCCAAATCGATCAGCTGTCTGTCTGACACCCACACTGATCAGAAATGTCCACTGACTCGCTGGTGGGCTGCCTTCAGCACATCCTTAGATGTATTTGTTGCAAATGCGAATGATGCTCTTCTCTTTACGTTTCAATGTACTTGTCATAAATAATTCAGACTCTGAATTGGAATCTGTCTAGAAAGGACAGAAAGGACGAAATTCAGCCTTAGATCCCACTCATCAGCTACCAATTCCACCCATTTCTCCGACAAGTCCCTGAATCGGAGTCACCTTCATAACATTGGTGTCATTCTCTACCTTAGGTGAGCTTTGGATCACTAATGGATCATTAATGAAAATCAAGTTTAATTATCATTCAACCATAATAGATAAAGCAAACAAAGCAATTCCTCTGGGGCCAAGGTGCAAAGCAAACAAGATAGCACACACAAAATAATGAGTAAAGAAGCGTATTCTTACAAATAAAGCACTCACACATGGCCCCCAGTGACCAGTCCTGCAATTGATGGCACAGTCTCCCACTGTGCGCAGATGCAGACAATTCAGCCTGTTATTCCACTGCTCAAACACAGGAGGGCAGCACCAATGGGAGTGGCCAGCCTCACCCTCGCCCTCCGGCATCTCCCCACCTGGTCTACAGCAGTAGGCAAGCCTGCAGCTTGAGGCCCAGTCCACACTACAACCGAGGCTACACAGCATCCATGTCGCCTGCCTCTCCGCCAGCCAAGGGGGGCAGGGTAACAGACCTGCGGCGACCTTGCATTATCACTATCCAACAGAGAGTCTTGCAATTACATGTGAAATGTCTGAGGCGATCCCCCACAGTTATACTGCACACCGCCCTCAGGCCAGGTATGGCAGGTGCACCCCAATTCTTATTGAGGTACAACGCAGAATAGGCCCTTCCAGTCCTTTGAGCCATGCCACCCAGAAAGCCACCAATTTGATTTAATCCTAGCCCTAATCACGGGACAATTTACAATGACCAACTAACTAATTTATCAACTGGTACGTCTTTGGATGTTGGGAGGGAACTGGAGCATCCCCAAGAAACTCACCTGTCACGAGGAGAGCATGCAAACTCCTTACAGGCTGCAGCAGGATTTGAACCTGGGTTGCCTGTGCTGTAATGCGTTGTGCTAACTATTATGCTACC
This sequence comes from Hypanus sabinus, assembly GCF_030144855.1. Taxonomy (NCBI): domain Eukaryota; kingdom Metazoa; phylum Chordata; class Chondrichthyes; order Myliobatiformes; family Dasyatidae; genus Hypanus; species Hypanus sabinus. The sequence goes on along the minus strand of NC_082714.1, from coordinate 157,992,850 downwards.
GTGCCGCCTATTACTGGGAAGTGTTGAAGCTGTAGTTGTGCACTATGTAGCAGCCACTCAGGCGGTGCACAACCCAACAAACAGTGGGAACGATTGGCTGTGATCACACGACACTGTTGGACTTTGATAACGTAGAATACTCGGAGACCAATTCACTAGTTCATCAGTGAGACCGACAGCGGGGGAGCCGCGATACCTCGACTGTTGTGCAGCCAAGGTCTGCGTGCTTTTGCTTGGCATTCATAGCAAAAGGATTTGAGTACAGGAGCAGGGAGGTTCTACTGTAGTTGTACAAGGCCTTGGTGAGACCACACCTGGAGTATTGTGTGCAGTTTTGGTCCCCTAATCTGAGGAAAGACATTCTTGCCATAGAGGGAGTACAAAGAAGGTTCACCAGATTGATTCCTAGGATGGCAGGACTTTCATATGAAGAAAGACTGAATCGACTAGGCTTATACTCAGTGGAATTTAGAAGATTGAGGGGGGATCTTATTGAAACGTATAAAATTCTAAAGGGATTGGACTGGCTAGATGCAGGAAGATTGTTTCCGATGTTGGGGAAGTCCAGAATGAGGGGTCACAGTTTAAGGATAAAGGGGAAGCCTTTTAGGACCGAGATGAGGAAAAACTTCTTCACACAGAGAATGGTGAATCTGTGGAATTCTCTGCCACAGGAAAGAGTTGAGGCCGGTTCATTGGCTATATTTAAGAGGAAGTTAGATATGGCCCTTGTGGCTAAAGGGATCCGGGGTATGGAGAGAAAGTAGGTACAGGGTTCTGAGTTGGATGATCAGCCATGATCATACTGAATGGTGGTGCAGGCACAAAGGGCCGAATGGCCTACTCCTGCACCTATTTTCTATGTTTCTATGTGCCTCAGAATCACCTGTTGCGGTTGCTGGTGAAGGGGACGCTGGAGCTGGCTGTGTACGGCTGGATTCTGTACTGGGTTGGGGACTGGCTCTGCCTGTCAGTGCTGCCCTCCAGTGTTCACTACTGGGAAGACAAGCTGGATTGTCTTTGTCTGCAGCTGAACTGAGTGATATGAGGAACTGTTGGGGGTTTGTTCTTGCAGAAACATGGCTCCAGAACAACATCCATGCAACCATCTACCTCCAGGCCATGACACTCAGGGATTTAGGCTATACTATTATTATTATTTTATATATTTTTGTAAGTGTATGTTTTTTTGTAACTTTATGTTCTATATGTGCTGTGTGTGACTGTTGGTTCTGTGTTTTGCACCTTGCTTCCAGAGGAATGCTCTGTTATTTGGCAGTATTCCTCTATATGGTTAAATGACAATTAAACCTGAACTTGAACTTGTTCTAATAGATGCAGCTCAATGGGGCCTGTTTATGTGTTGTTTGCCTCTGTGACTCTAAGGTCATCGCCAGTATGACTGTCTGGTTCCATCTCCATGACACTGTTTGACTCATCCCTGTTTTGGCTAATCTTCTGCTTATCTATCTCCTCATTATCCAATCCAGCCCCAAACATAATCACTCCTCCACAGGGCTGGAATCCCCAAAACAAACCTCTCCCTCACCTCTTTCTCTCAGCCATCCGTTTTAGAACCTCCTTCTCTGACGATGCGTCAATTCAACGCCCGAGGAGAGAGGAGCATAATTTCGGGAAAAAGTTCCAACTGTTTCAAAGCAAGTACTGACCAACATAATATCTGAAATGTTAATATCAGTTTAAAATAAACAGCAGGTTAATATTGTCAAGGGTGAAGGTTGAATACACAACACCTTTATTAATAGATGGCAAATTCCAACCTGAAAAATCCTCAATCATATTGTTATTTCTATGCATAAACAGGAAATTGCTTTAAGTGGTAGCAATCTATAAAATTAATTTATAGTCCCTTTGGGAGGTATCAAAAGGTGAGACTCCATTACAGAACAATTCAGTAGGCTGCATTCAGGGCTTCCAACAGGGTGGAGGGAATTGAATGTGAGATTCCATTATCCTGAAGTGTGGAGAACTGTCAGTTAGGGTCGCCAAGTTCAGAAATAGACAGACACCCTGCTTTTGTGTGAATGTGTATGCTTTACCATATGTGTGCTTGTGTGTAAACGGTATGGTCACGGTGGGTAATGGGTACATATTTGTGCAATTGAGCATTGCGTGTGTGTGTGAGAGTGTGTTGGTTTGCTGTGTATGTGAGAGTGTGAGTGTGAATATTGGTGGTGTGTGAATGGATGTGTATGTGAATGTATGCATGTGCGTATGACAGAGTGCACATATGTGTGCATGTGTAAATAGGTGTGATGTGGTGTGTGTGAGTGGGTGGAAACGAGAGTGTGTATGGAGGAGTGCAAGTACGTACGTATGAGTGTTGTTGGGGTGTGCACAATGTGCAAATACATTTTGGTGCGTGTGTTTGTTCAGATGCTCAAATGTCGTGAGTTTATACATATGTGAGCGTGCAGTTTAATGTTGATATATTTTTCATATACACGCATGATACGTGTGTGTGTGGCTGTCTACACAATACGTGCGTGTACACGTGCTCTGATACATTCATGCGGACATCACTCTGAGTATCTGGGGGCTCTTGGCCTTTGGAGTTAACACCCTTCCCTTTTAAAGATTTTGGAACTGATACAAAGTGATCTTTTTCAGTGTAAGGGAGGAGTGAATCTAAATTGCAAAAGTAATTGAGAAAGGCCTGCAGTTCTATAGCACCCTTCTCGTCCCTTTTAAGATGCATTTTACAGACAATGAACTATATTCTGAAGTGCAGTGACTATACCAGTGCAGGAAAGACAAATATGTGCACAGCAAGCTCCCACAAACTGAAATAAATGGTTACATCTTCAGTTCTGGTCTTGTTTAGGGAGTGATGCTGTGCTGAGGAAGTCAAAACAATATCATGACGTCTGAGAGAGAGAGAACAGAATCTTGCCACATTTCTCTTTTACTACCCAGGGAATCTCCGCCTGGCTTTGAAGGCATAAGTCTTTGGAAGCGGTAATAAGACTGCAAGACATAAGGGCAGAATTAGGCCTTTTGGCCCATAGAGTCTTCTCTGAATTCCATCTTGGCCAATTTATTATTCTTCTCAACTATCCGCTCTCCTACCTTTGATGCCCTGGCTAATCAAGAACCTCTGCTTTAAATATACGCAATGACTTGGCCCCCACAGCTGTCTGTGGCAACGAGTTCCTCAGATTCACCACCCCCTGGCCGAAGGCCGTGCGTGTCAGCCAGAGTCCACTGTGTTTTCTTCCGGGAGTGGTTCTTGGTGAAAAGTCAGCTGACCTGCGGATCTTGACCAGAGATGGCACGGGCCCTCTATGTGCTTGGCCTCGTGCAGTGAGGTGTTTATGTAGGAACACGATTCCGAAGTTGGAAATTTAACACAGCGTCAATAAGTCGCTGGCAGGGTTCCCGTTCCTTGGAGCACGTTCTAGATTTCCCCCCTGTGATCTCCACCGAAACACGGGGCTTGCCAACAAATATTTCCATTCACTGTGAACCCACATTGAACCTTCCCGTTGGCAGCTTCAGCACTTCATACCTCAGGACGTAGGGGTACTGAGGCCAAAAGAACAGGGGCCGGCTGCTGACAGTCAGTCTGCGCAGAGCAGCAATCAGCTTCCCGTGTCACTTCATTGCTCTACCTCTGCTTAGGAAGCCCACGAGAGAGAGAGAGCCAGTAAACCGTTTTCCAGCCACAACTGGAATTTTCATCATATTTCAGTTTGCTGGGTAAAGTTTCTGCCTGTCAGCCTGATTGGTTCTGGGGAAGCTCCTGCAGAGTTTCACAGAATGAAGCTCCCCTCACTCTGCCCAACACAGGCACCTCAGCCACAAGCAACACACACGCACGCGTGCACGTACACACACGCGCGCGCAAGGCCACACACACAATGCTGGAGGAACTCAGCAATTCAGCCAGCATCAATGGAGAGAGATAAACAGTTTGATGTTTTGGGCTGAAACCCTTCATCAGGCCTGGAAAGAAGCCAGAATTTGAAGTTTCCATATAACTATAGAACAATTACAGCACGGAAACAGGCCATCTCGGCCCTTCTAGTCCATGCCAAACGCTTACTCTCACCTAGTTTTGGCCTGAAACGTCAACATTTTATTCCTTTAACAGGGAAGGAGTACAAGCTGGCGGGTGCTAGGTAAGACCAGGTGAAGCGGAAGGAGTACAAGCTGGCGGGTGCTAGGTAAGACCAGGTGAAAGGGAAGGTGGGGGAGTGTGGGAGGGGATAGGGAGCAGAGGTGAAGGGCTGAAAGAAACAATCTGATAGAAGAGGACAAGGGAAGGAGAAGGGGCACCAGAGTTTTAGGCAGAGGTTGATGATTCTGTGGAAATCATCACCACAGACAGCCATGGAAATGAAATCATTGAAACAGAGGTTGATAGATTCTTGATTATTAAGGGCATCAATGGTTATGGGGAGAAGACAGGAGTACAGGGTTGAAAAGGAAAATGAGTCAGCCATGATAGAATGGCAGAGCAGACTCGATGGGCCAAATGGCCTAATTTTACTCCTCTGTTTTATGGTTAATGTTTTTATTGTCTTAGGGAGGTGACGGGCATGCAGGTGAGGAGAAGGGAAGGGTAACAGGGGAAGTTAGACACATCGATGTTCATGCCATCAAGTTGGAGGCTACCCAGAGAATCTCCAGCTCCTCCAGCCTAATGGTAGCCTCATTGTGACCGTAATGGGAAGTGGAACTGAAATAGGTGGTCACCAAGAAATCCTGCCTTCTGTGGCGGACGGAGTGAACCGGCTTAACAAATTACGACTGGTGCCGAGGAGGCCGCACCAGCAGCACTGGATGTGGTAGATGACCCCAGCAGACTCACAGGCAAAGTGTCAGCTCTCCCGGAAATACTGTTTGGGGTGCCGATGGTGGTGAGAGACGAGGTGTGGCGGTTGTTCCAGTTGCAGTGTTAAGTACCAGGAGGGAGGGACGAGTGGACAAGGGAGTCACGTACAGACATTCACAATCTTCTCTCTTTACACCCACAACCGTGAGGCTAAGTGCAGCTCAAACGGCATCTGTAAATTTTCCGTTGACACAACTATAGTTGGCAGAATTTCAGATGGTGACAAAGGGCGAGGCGGATCAGTGGGTTGAGGGGTATCGGAGCAGCAACCTTGCACTCAGTGGAAAGGGAGAGCAGTTTCAAGTTCCAGTACACTACCACACTATATTTCCTTCTGAAGCTAGGCTATATCACCATTTTCTTCTGAAGCTAGGCTTGTTGCTTGTACTCCATTCATCATTTACAACTTTCAGTTGGGATCCCGTTATTTTTATCAGAATCAGGTTTACTATCATGGACTTCATGACGTGTAATTTAGATGCAGGAGGGACGGCTGATGCTGGAAGGTTTCAGCAGTGCATATAAGGTTCTGGAGGAACTCAGCAGGTCAGGCAGCATCTGTGGAAGAGGACAAACAGTCCCGTTGAAGGATCTCAGCTCAAACTGTAGGCTGCTCATTTCCCTTCATAGATGCTTCCTGATCCAATGAGTTCCTCCAGCATTCTGTCTGTGATGGCATGGAATTTGTTGTTTTCTGGGAGCGCTGCAGTGCAAAAACACAAAAACGATTACTAAAATAAATAAATAAATAAAAGAGAACATGAGGTAATTGTTCATGAGTTCAGGAATTTGATAGTAGAATTATAAATTTATATAAAATTATTATAGTTATTCATTCACAATTTGTCCTTGGCAATACCAGCATTTATTGCCCATCCTTAGAAGAAAATAGTTTGGTCTGGAGTCATACTCTAGGTGTGGATGGCAGATTGCTGGAAATACTCAGCAAGTCAGGTAGCACCTGCGGAGGGAGAAACCAAGTGCATGCTTCAAGCTGAAGGCCTTCATCAGAGTTGGACAATGATGAAAACATTAGCTTTACTTTGCAGAGAAGTTGGGGAAGGGGTAATAGAACAAAGGGAATAGCAAATTCATGTTTGAGTTTATGTTTCATTGTCATTCAACCACACATGAATACAGCCAAACGAAACAGTGTTATTCCGGGGCCAGGGCGCAAATGCCGGTACCAACAGTCACACACAGCACAATGTACAGCACATATAAGAGAGCAATAAAATACAGTCACACAAAAAAGATAGTCCAAGTCCCTGAGTTCATGAATTTTGCAGCAGTCTGCAGTTGGACACAATGCAGCTTGTCTTCTGCCAAGTGAGCACTGACACCTCCCTCCCGCAGAGCTGCAAAGAGGTGACACCACGGCTTGAGGCCTGGTCCTTTCTGTGACTGAGGCCACAAAGCTTCCCCTCCATCTGCACCGACCATTTCACACTAAACCAGTGAACTGGACTTCCAGAATTCCACAGTGCAATGTTCAACAGGATCTTGTGGTCGCAGGAAAAGCACTCGCTGTTAGACTGCACACAACCTTCGTGCATCAATTCCAATGCCTCGCTGTAGCAGGCAGCGGCACGATCCACTCTAAATTCAGTTTCCCTGCCAATGAGCAACTCACTGATGGGGTAGACCTGAAGTTCTTTGTTGTGAAATTTGTTGTTTTGCAGTAGCAGCACAGCGCAAACATAAATTACTATACATTACAATAAGAATTAACTAAAAAATTAAATTAGTGTAAAAAGAGAGCAAAAGTAGTGAGATAGTGTTCAAGATGTTGGCTCATTGTCCATTCAGAAATTGGATGGTGGAGGTCAACAAGTTGGTCCATTGCCCACCTGATGGCAAAGGGGAATGAGTTGTTCCTAAAACATTAAGTGTGTGTCTTCAGGCTCCTGATCCTCCTCTCTGATGCCAGCAATAAGAAGAGCGTATGATGGAGGTGATGGGGGTCCTGAATGATAGATGTCACGTTTTTGAGGCATTGCCTTTTGAAAATGTCCTCAATGCTGGGGAGGCTGGTGCCCAGGATGGAGCTGACCGAGTCAACAACTTTCTGCAGCTTTTTCCAATCCCGTGCAGTGACCCCTCCATACTAGATGGTGATGCAGCCAGGAAGAATTTTCTCCATGGTGCATCTGCAGAAATTTGCTAGTCTTTGGTGACATTCCAAATCTCCCCAACTCCTGATAAAACATAGACACTGATGTGCCTTCTTCGTAATTGCATCAATATGTTGGGCCCCCAATAGGCCTTCAGAGATGTTGACACCTAGGAGCCTGAAACTACTCACTCTTTTCATTGTTAATCCCTTGATGAGGACTGGTGTAAGCTCTATTAACTTCCCCTTCTTCAAGTCCACAATCAATTGCTCAGTTTTATTGTCTTGAATGCAAGGTTGTTATTGCATTAATGGTGGGATAGAGTGGCCACTGAGCGTTTAGCAACCTGGGGTATACAAGCAATTCCTGAATTCCTTATGGTACCTTGTTGATGGAAATTATTCTACCCTGTCAAAATATAAAGCATGAGAATCCAGCCAGTCTATCCCACGATCTGCCCCTCGATGATCACAGCTCATCTGCCCCAGGCTTCACCTCTTCTGTATCAGTTCCCCAAAGCCATCAAAAAAATTACCTTCCTCCTCTTTAGAAACAGGTTCTCTCTCTCAATGTCCATTTTTCGCAAGGACTTAAGCATTGGTTGATCGATCCTTATAATTTCTGCTCCTGATCCAAGTCACATATTCATCTTGTTCTCTCTTAAAGATCACCATCTATCTCATTATCATCTTGTAGTTTATCGTTTACCTGCATTGCACTTTCTCTGGAGTTTTTACACTTTATTCTGCATTGTTACTGCTTTACCCTCTTCCACTTCAAGATTCAGATTCATATTTATTTATCACATGTAAAGTACTGTGCAAAAGGTTTAGGAACATATATCTAGCTAGGGTGCCTGAGACTTTTGCACAGTACTGTAGTAATTTTATGTATTGCACTGTACTGCTGCCACAAAAAAAACAAATTTCATAACATATAGAAGAACATAGAACATAGAAAACCTACAGCACAATACAGGCCCTTTGGCCCACAAAGCTGTGCTGAACATGTCCTTAACTTAGAACTACACCTGAACCCAAAGGGGTCCAATATCCTAGCAGGCACATTTAATAGAGCTGCTAGGGAGGGTTTAAACTGATTTGGCAGGGGGATGGGAACCGGAGTGATAGGGCCGAGGAAGGGGAAAACAGAAATAAATCAAAGCTAGTGTGCAACAGAGATGACAGAAAGAACAGGCAGGAGATAAGGCTTAATCAAAGCCAGTGGTATGAGTTACAGGGCAATAGAGATGTGCTGCAGTTAAAACAGAGAGCAACAAACACTGGACTGAAACGTGTTGTATTTGAATGCACGCAGCATAAGAAATAAAATGGATGATCTTGAAATTCAGCTATAGATTGGCAAGTATGACGTTGTGGCCATTGCTGATGGCTTTTTAGAACAGCTTGTTGTTGAACGCACTAGGGAATCAGCTGTACTAGATTGGGTGTTGTGCAATGATCTGGAGGTGATAAGAGAGCTTAAGGTAAAGGAACCCTTAGGGAACAGTGGTCACAATATGATCAAGTTCACATTGAAATTTGAGAGGTAAAAATAAAATCTAATGTATCGGTATTTCAGTGGAATAAAGGAAATTACAATGGCATGAGAGGGGAACTGGCTGAAGTTGACTGGAAAGGGACATTTGCAGGAAGGACAGCAGAGCAGCAATGGCTGGAGTTTCTGCGAAAAATGAGGGAAGTACAAGACAGATATATTGCAAATAAGAAGAAATTTTCAAAGGGAAGAAGGACACTGCCGTGGCTGACAAGTGAAGTCAGAGCCAAAGTAAAAGCAAAAGAAAGGGCATACAAGGAATCTAAAGTTAGTAGAAAGATGGAGGATTGGGAAGCTTTTAAAAACTTGCAGAAGGAAACTAAGAAGGTCATTAGGAAGAAAAAGATGAATTATGAGAGGAAGCTGGCAACTAATATCAAAGAAGATACTAAAAGCTTTTTTAAGTATATAAAGGGTAAAAGAGAGTCAGGGGTAGATATAGGATTAAGTGTCGCTAGAGATATTGTAATGAAATATGCAGAGAAAGCTGAGGAACTGAATACGTATTTTGCATCAGTCTTCACAGTGGAAGACATCTGCAGTATACCGGACATTCAAGAGTGTCCGGGAAATAGAGTATGTGCAGTGAGAATTACGACTGAGAAGGTGCTCAGGAAGCTTAATGGTGTCAGGTTGGATCTCTCCTGGACCTGATGGAATGCACCCTCGGGTTCTGAAAGAAGTAGCTGGAGAGATTGTGGAGGCATTAACAATGATCTTTCAAGAATCGATAAGATTCTGGTATTGTCCCAGATGACTGGAAAATTGCAAATATTACTCCACTATTTAAGAAGGGTGGGAGGCAGCAGAAAGGAAACTATAGACCTGTTAGCCTGACATCAGTGGTTGAGAAGTTGTTGGAATTGATTGTTAGGGATGAGATGACGGAGTACCAGGAGGCCAAAGCCGGCATGGTTTCCTGAAAGGAAAATCCTGCCTGACAAACCTACTGCAATTTTTTGAGGAAATTGCAAGCAGGGTAGACAAAGGAGATGCAGTAGACGTGGTGTACTTGGATTTTCAGAAGGCCTTTGACAAGGTGCTGCACGTGAGGCTGCTTAGCAAGATAAGAGCCCATGGAATTACAGGGGAGTTACTAGCATGGGTGGAACATTGGCTGATCAGCAGAAAACAGAGAGTGGGAATAAAGGGATCCTATTCTGGCTGGCTGCTGGTTACCAGTGGAGTTCCACAGGGGTCGGTGTTGACTCTGCTGCTTTTTATGATGTATGTCAATGATTTGGACTATGGGATTAAGGGATTTGTGGCTAAATTTGCCGATGATACAAAGATAGGTGGAGGAGTGGGTAGTGTTGAGGAAACAGACAGCCTGCAGAGAGACTTAAGTAGTTTAGGGGAATGGCCAAAGAAGTGGCAAATAAAATACTATGTTGGAAAGTGTATGATCATGCTTTCCCAGGGCTGAAATGGCTAGCATGAGGGCAAAGTTTTATGGTGCTTGGAAGTAAGTACAGAGGAGATGTCTGGGTTAAGTTTAGTGGAAGAAATAAATGGGCAGACTATTTAGATGGGCAGAGAATTCAAAATGCAGAGATGCAAAGAGACTTGGGAGTCCTTGTGCAAGGTATTCTAAAGGTTAACCTCCAGGTTGAGTCAGTTGTGAAGAAGGCAAATACAATGTTGGCATTCATTTCTAGAGGTATAGAATGTAAGAGCAGGGATGTGATGTTGAGGCTTTATAGGCACTCGTGAGACCACACTTGGAGTATTGTGTGCAGTTTTGGGCTCCGTATTTTAGAAAGGATATACTGACATTGGGGAGGGTTCAGAGAAGATTCACAAAAATGATTCCAGGAATGAAAGGGTTACTGTATGAGGAATGTCTGGCAGCTCTTGGGCTGTATTCCCTGGAATTCAGGAGAATGAGGGGGGTTCCCATAGAAACATTCCAAATGTTAAAAGGCCTGAACAGATAAGATATGGCAAAGTTATTTCCCATGGTAGGGGATTCTAGGACAAGAGGGCACAACTTTAGGATTGAAGGACGCCCTTTTAGAACTGAGATGCGGAGAAACTACTTTAGTCAGAGGGTGGTAAATCTGTGGAATTTGTTGCCATGAGCAGCTGTGGAGGCCAAGTCTTTGGGTGTATTTAAGGCAGAGATTGATAGGTTCTTGATTAGCCAGGGCATCCAAGGGTATGGAGTGAAAGCAGGGGAGTGGGGATGACTGGAAGAATCGGATCAGCTCCTGATGGAATGGTGGAGCAGACTCAATGGGCCGAATGGCCCACTTCTGCTACTAAACTTATGGTCTAACTACCTAGGCTTACCCATAGCCCTCTATTTTTCTAAGCTCCATGTATTCATCCAGGAGTCTCTTAAAAGACCCTGTCATGCTTAAATTTAGAGAAGATCAAATGTTTGGTTTTTAGCCAACTCTAGCCAAGACTTTTATACATTGTGGGGACCATTTCTGAGTTATTTTCAAAACCTTTGATTTGTTGTAAAAGTACAGATGGTGGCTAATAATATATTTTATTATAAGATAAGGGTCTTTTTATCTTTTCCTTGCTCTTCCTAACAGCTCTGGCTTTGGTAGCAGGTTTAGATTTTTTTCTGTATAACAAAATTATTATATTTCAATATTACGATTTAATTTAATTTTTATGAATATAGGGTTTTGTGATTGTAACTGTATTTTTAATACAATGTAGTTGGTACTCTTTTATTTTTTTTCTTTTGACTTATATATCTTCTTGTACTCTGTATTCCTTTATGCAGAAACTAATAAAAATATTGAAAGAGAAAAGACCCTTTCATTTCCACCTCCACCACTATCACCGGCAGCCCATTCCACACACTCACTACTCTCTGTGTAAAAAAATTACCCTGGACATCTCCTCTGTACCTACTTCCAAGCACCTTAAAACTGTGCCCTCTCATCCTAGCCATTTCAGCCCTGGGAAAAAGCCTCTGACTATCCACATGATTAATGCCTCTCATTATTTTGTCCACCTCTCAGGTCCCCTCTCATCCTCCGTTGCTCCAAGGAGAAATGGCCGAGTTCACTCACCCTATTCTCATAAGGCATGCTCCCCAATCCAGGCAACATCCTTGTAAATCTCCTCTGTGCACTTTCTATGGTTTCCACATCCTTCCTGTAGTGAGGTGACCAGAACTGAGCACAGTACTCCAGATGGGGTCTGACCAGGTCCTATATAGCTGCAACATTACCTCTCGGCTCTTAAGCTCAATCCCACGATGGATGATGGCCAATGCACTGAGTGATATATATGAGTGATGACAAAGCAGATTCTGATATGGGTCTCTGTTGTGGACTGAGAGTGGGAAGGAGGCAGGGAGAGGGGAGTCATGGTTGGGAAAAGGGGAGGGAATGGGAAGCACCAGAGAGACATTCTGTAATGACCAATAAACAAAATTGTTTGGAATCAAATGACCTTGCCTGATGTCTCAGGACTGGGTGTGTCTGCACCCGCACCACCCTCCACCCCTGGAACTCTTTCCCTGCCACCTGTCCCACACCCCACCCCTGGCGCTCCACCCTTGCCATTCCCAACATTGTTTGCTCCCACCAGATTTCCAAGCTCGCTCTCTGCACCCTAGCTATATATACATGACTGAGACTTTTGCGCAGGACTGTAAATTTAAATATACAATGAACTAGTGAAATGTTAACAACCAACACAACCTAAGGACGTGCTGGGGGTTAGCCTGCAGTGTTAAGTTTAAGTTCAAGTTTATTGTCATCTGACTGTACATATGTACAACCAACAAAACAATGTTCCGGACAATGGTGCACCTATAGAACATCTATTACACATATCACAGAAAAGAAAATATTGCCATATATAAATTAATGAAATATATTTCCAAATGCATACAGCAGAGGTAAACAGTAAATAGTACAGCAAACATCACAAATTGAGAAAATTTGCAGATGCTGGAAATCCAAAGCAACACACAAAAAATGCTACAGGAACTCCGCAGGCCAGGCAGCAAAGAGTAAATAGCCAATCCTGAAGAAGGGTCTTGGCCTGAAATGTCAACTATTAACCCTTTTCCATAGATGCTGCCTGACCTGCTGAATTCCTCCAGCGTTTTGCGTGTGCCGTAGTAAACAACTCGCTGTCCTTGTGATGAGACCTCGGTCTTGCAGGGTATTCATTTGTCTCACAGTCTAGGGGAAGAAGCTGTTACCCAGTCTGGTTGTCTTAGTCCTGATGCTCTTGTACCTCCTTCCTTTTTGACAGTAGTGGATCAAGGAGATTGTGCGATGGATGTTGGGAATCCTCAACAATGCTTTGGGCCCTTCATCAGTAATGCTCCCAGTAAATGTCACAAATAGAGTTGGGAGACCCTGGTAATCTGCTTGGAGGTGCCAAATATTCCAGCGCCAACATAGCATGCCTAACATATTGTTACAGCAATATGACACAATACAACACAACACAGAACAACACAAGCAGCAACAACAGCAAAACAAGCCCCTTCCCCACCCTCTAACTCCAGGACTGGCCACTTGCTGGACTCCAGTCCTTGGCCCTGGACTCACCAACCTCCAAGTCCAGCCTGGACATGTAGATTTGACCATCAGACCTCTACCATCAGACTTGCCAACTTTGGTCTTTGACCTTTCGGGCTTTCTACCTCCAGACTTGCTGAGCTCTGGACATTGACCTCAAAGTTCAAAGTTGAAAGTAAATTTGTTATAGAAGTAAGTATACGTCACCGTATACTACCTTGAGATTCATTTTCTTGCAGACATTTTCAGGAAAATAAAGACATACAGTAGAATATATGTAAAAATATACCTAACAAAGACTGATGAACTACCAATGTGCAAATGAGGTCAAATCATGCAAATGATTTATTTTTAAAAAATAATTAAATAATACTGAGCTGTAGAGTCCTTGTATGTCAGTCTATAAGTTGTGCATTCAGTTCAGTGTTAAGGTGAGTGAAGTTATCCACACTGATTCAGGAGCCTGATGGTTGTAGAGTAATAATTGTTCCTGAACTTGGTGGTGTGGGACTTAAGGCTCCTGTACCTCCTGGCTATGTAACAATCTGATCTGTATAAACAATATGCAAGGCAAGCTTTTCGCTATATCTTGGTATATATGACAATAATAAGCCAATGCCAATAAGGAAATTAACCGGCCCATTTTCAACAACTCTGGACAACTCACTGTTTCCATGAGGATGGTGTAAGCGAATCAACTCGCCCCGGATGAGGTTGGATCCTGTCCTGATAACTGTGTTGGCCAGGGAATTCAGTGTGAGCTGAGAGATCAGGGGACGACCACATTGTTACTCTTCGGTGACATCATTCCCTGTAGATATTCTCAGGAAGGTGAAGTCAGCAGTTCCTGAGGATGTCCTCTGTTGCACCGGTGTGCATTCCTACAGTGTGTTCAGGCAGCCAAGGGGATTTGGCAAGACACCCACACGAGAGTTCATGACTGGTTTCTCTTTCACACTGATTTCCCCTGCTGATAGATTATTTTCCACCTTGTTCTGTTGGAATCGGCGACTGTGTTTACTTTGACATGCCACTGACCTGGGTGGGTGGAGGTAACGAACTGGGTGGGAGAGGAGGGAAGAAGGGAATCTGATTGTTATACTTGTGAGCTTTGGGAATCTGCCGTTTGCCAACCCTGAGTGGCCCATCAGAGGCATGCTGAGGGAGCCAGCCCCCTATTGATAATAGACCGTGCAGTGGTCGGTTACAATGGGAGACGAGAGGCATATTAATCATAGAATCCTAGAAACAACACAGAGGACAACAAGCCTCTCTGAATGGTGTGCAAGGAAGTTCATTCTTTCTTTCTCCATTTTATCCTCTAACATTGATCTCAGTCCCATTTGGAAGTTATTCAATATTAGAAGATAAGACCAGAAGACAAAATTAGGCCATTCAACCCAATGAGTCTATCACGGATAATTAATTTTTCCTCTCAATCCCGTTCTCCTGCTACCTCACCATAACATTTGGGGCACATACTAATCAGGAACTTAATGAATTCCACAGATTCACTACTTAAAGAATTCCACAGATTTCACTAAAGAAATTTCTCCTCATCTCTGTTCGAAATGGATGTCCCTCTATTCTAGTACTGTGCCTTCTGGTCCTAAACTCTCCCACTATAGGAAGAATCCTCTCCACATTCACTCTGTCTAGGAATATGCTTGTACCATTCATTCAAGGCATCCACAGCAGATGATAACACCTCACTGCTTGATTTTGTTTCCCTGTTGATTTAGCTGAACTTTCTGTCACATTACTGATTTGATCCATTGGACCCAGACTGCTGTGACAAGGCTGACCAAAGCTTTTCATGATTAAGCATGGGTCTGTCAGATCTCCCCTAAACCTCCTCTGCTCCATGGAGAGCAACCAATATTTAAAAAAATATATCCCTCATCCCTGGATCTATTCAATTCCATTCCAATAACATTCCAGTAATATCCTACACCTCAAGAAGGCAGCACCCATCACTGACGACCCCCTCACCCAGGACATGCCCTTTTCTCACTGCTACCATCAGGAAGAAGGTACAGGAGCCTGAAGACACACACTCAACGATTCAGGAACAGCTTCTTCCGTTCCACCATCAGATTTCTGAATGGGCACTGAACCCATGGACACTACATCACTATTTTTCTATTGCACATTTTAAACATTTTTACTGTAACTTACAGTAAAGAAATAAAGCTACAGTACTATTTGTTTATTCATTGATCGAGATACAGTGCAGAATAATAGACCCTTCTGGCACTTCAAGCTACACCGTCCAGCAACCCCCAACTTAATCATAATCTATTCACGGAACAATTTACAAAGATTAATTAACCTACAACTGGTAGGTCTTTAGACTGTGGGAGAAAACCAGAGCACCTGGAGGAAACCCACGCGGTCACAAGAGAACGTACAAACTCCTTACAGGCAGAGGCAGGAATTGAACCCAGGTCACTGGTACTGTGGAGCGTTTTGCTAACCACTACGCTACCGGGACACCCGCTACTGTGTTTATTTAGTTTTATATGCATTTATGTATTTGCTTTTGCTGTTTTGTCACATGATCATCAAAACATTGAAACATACAGTGAAATCTGTCAACTTACATCCGTAATCAGCTCAGCCTGAGGATGTGCTGGAGGCAGCCCGTAAGCTCTGGCACCAACACAGCACGCCCGCAACTTGAGGGAGAAAACCAGAGCTTGCACTGCACTGCGGCCACGAAAACAGTGAAATTCATGAAATATGTCAGCAATTACAAACCTGATTTTGATTCTCCACCTTAAAGTTTAGGGTCTCTCTGAGGCCCTCCATTGGTCGGGATTGACAATGGATGTCGCGTTCATGATACACAAGCCAGGGCAGTTCGACATGGAGAGCAAGCAGTTTCCCATACAGCAGTCTCCCCTCTCCACCCAGCTGATGAATCCAAATGAACAGCAGAAGCCGGTACAGTTTGGCACCAGCGGAGTCACAGGAGCTGCCAGTCAGCGTTGAACTCAGCGTAGGTCTCCCTGAGGGACTCCAGCTCTGGATTTTCCCTCGGGGTTTACTCCTGAAGCCTCCCCCATGAGTGGGTACAGCCGCAGGGCAGCGGAGGTTTGAGATCAGAGTTTTCCTTCTCCTCGATGCACAACCATAAGCCCCAGCTGCCTGAAGCATCTGCTTTTAAAGAGCCGGTAACCTGCCTTTGCCCTTCTCCTGTCCATAGAAACTGTTCTGCCAGGTTTAATAGCTAAGCCACACATGAAGGCCAGGAGCTGGACTTGGTTGTCAGAGGCTATTTGAGACGTAAGCCATTGGGAGCATTTAACAGGCAGTGGGAAATTATCCTCACTAACCATCACCCCCCTCCCCCACCCGGCTATGACAACCTCATGGAGCCAAAGTTTAGGGTATATAATCCTATTCTGTGTAATCTCTCTTATTAATATAAATCCTGGTAATCTACCCTGGTAACGTTACACCTCACTTCTTCAGGAAGCAGTGTATGTTGCTAGAAGCTATTAGACATTCCACCAGGGGTTTTGAAACCACTGCAGAACTTCCACCACATGTGCTCAGGCTCTCTCCAGCCCACCTTTCATTTGAATTTTTGATTATTTTTCAGTTACTTGCATGGGGGAAAACAATGATATAATGACCTTGTGGAACACATTGAAGTGTTTCAAAAGCATCATCAGACAAAAGGAACGTTTACCCAACCACGTGAGGTGCTTGAACGGACGAAGAGGCACTTAGAGAATTAGAACCTGAGGAGCTTTTTAAAGGAAGATGATAACTGGGCAAAAACAAGAAATGTATTAACATAACAGTTAAAGAACAAAAGTCTACAGGGATTAAATAGATCATGGAACAGTAGAGCATAGTACAGGCCCTTCAGCCCACAATGTTGTGCCAACCTTTCAGCTTACTCCAACATCAATCTAACCCTTCCCTTTCACATAGCTCTCCATTTGCCTATCATCTATGTGCCCATCTAAAAGTCTCTTAAATGCCCCTAATATATCTGCCTCTACCACCACCCCTGGCAGTGTGTTCTGCACAGTTACCACTCTCTGTGAAAATCCTGTCTCTGACATTCTTCCTATGTGTCCTAAAATTATGCCTTCGCATATTAACCATATCGGCCCTGGGTAATAGGCGCAGGCTATCCACTCTATCCATGCCTTATCATCTTACACACTTAATTCATTGAAGTTAAATCATACATGATGGAGATCACAATCAAAGGTGACCAGTTAATGTGTGTACATTGTAGCTTCAACAAAATTACAGAACTAAGTTGGGAGATTAAAGTCCATGGAGTTAAAATGGGTGGAATTAAAGTCCATGGAAGCATAAAAAATAATGCTGATGATGGAAATCTGAAATAAACCAGAAATGCTGGCAATTGCCGACAGGTCAGGCAGCCTCTGTGGAGAGACAGAGTTAATATTCCAGACTGATGTCTCTACAAGTAGTTGCCATGTTTATCCTGTCTTGTTTCATTATCCTGAGACATTATCTCTCCACAGATGCTGTGTGACCTACCGTGTATTCACTGAAACCTGTTCTATTTCAGGATGTGTGTAAGTTTGGCCGAGAGGCAGAACTTGGCCAGATGTTTATTGAGGTTAAGTTCAAAGTTCAAAGTACATTTATTATCAAAATACTGTATATATATGTCACCATATACAACCCTGAGATTCATTTTCTTGCAGGCATACTCAATGAATTCATAATAGATCAGTAACCAAAACGGAATAAATGAAATACCACACCAAGTTGGGCGTACAACCGGGGTGCAAAAGGTGGCAAACAATGCAAACACAAAATGAAAGAAGTAATAATAATCAATAAATAAGCAATAAATATCCAGAACCTTGAAAGTGACTCTTGAAATGTTGTGGGAACATTTCAATGATGGGGCAAGCGAAGTTGAGCGAAGTTATCCCCTCTGGTTCAAGACCCTGATGGTTGAGGGGTAATTACTGTTCATAAACCTGCTAATGTGAGTCCTGAGGCTGCTGTACCTCCTTCCTGATGGCAGCAGCAAGAAGAGAGTATGACCCAGGTGTAGGGATCTCGAATGATTTATGCTGCTTTCTGTATGTTGATGAGTTAATGGCGGGGAGGGCTTTACTCATGATAGACAGGGCCATATCCACTACTTTTTGTAGGACTTTCCATTTAAGGCCATTGGTGTTTCCATACCAGACTGTGATGCAGCCAATCAATGTACTCTCCACTATATATCTATGAAAGTTTGTCAAAGTTTTAAATGTCAATGCCAAATTTTTGCAAATTCCTAAGGAAGTAGATGCTCTCCGTACTTTCTTCATAATTGTACTTGCGTGCTGGCCCCAGGACACATCCTCTGAAATAACAACAGCGAGGAATTTAAAGTTGCTGACGCTCTCCACCGCTGACCCTCCGAGAAGGTGCAGTCCTGGGTATCTATGGAGCAAGGTTCATGCTTCTGTCTCTCTGGGGCAAACCTGAGCACCACAGTTGAGGGCAGGGAAGAGATTCGCTAGGGTTCCACTCATGTGTCACTCTCGCAGAAACCATTAAAAAACTTTAGACCCATAGTAAATTGGGGGAGTGCTTCATCGAGCACCTCCGCTCCATCCACCAAAAGTAGAACTTCCCGATGACCAAACATTTTAATTGCGATTCCCATTCCCGTTCCATCATGTTGGTCCATGGCCTCCTCTTGAGCCGAGACCACTTCTGGGTGCACTTTATATTCCATCTGGGTAGCCTCCAACCTGATGATATGAAGATTGATTTATCCTCCCAGTTAAAAAATTTCCCTCCCCCTTCTCCCCTTCTTCTAGTAACCACTTCTCACTGCCTATCACCTCTACCTGGGTCCCCTCCTCCTTCCCTTTCTCCTATGGTCCACTCTCCTCTCCTATCAGGTTCCTTCCTCTCCTGCCTCTTTACCTTTCCCACCCACCTGGCTTCACCCATCACCTTCTAGCTATCCTCCTTCCCCTCCTCCGCATCTTTTTATTCTGGCATCTTCCTCCTTTTCCAGTCCTGAAGAAGGATCTCAGCCTGAAATGTCAACAGTTTATTCATCTCTATAGATGCCTGCTTACCAACTGAGTTTCTCCAGCACTGTGTGTGTGTGTTGCATTAAAAATCATTTATTGTATTTACAGGAGCAGGAACAGATTAGCCTGTCCGGTTGGTGCAATTCATGTGTGTATGGGATCATAGATAGGAGAGGGAAAGAGAGAAATTTGGAGGTGAAGAGGAGGAGAGAGAGGACATGGAATGGGAAGAGGAGGAGAGAGAAGGAAGGTGATGGGGAAGGGGAGGAGAGAGAGAGAAGGTGATGGGGAAGGGGAGGTAGAGAGGGAAGGTGATGGGGCAGGGAAGGAGAGAGAGGGAAGATGGGGAAGGGAAGGAGAGAGAGAAGGTGATGGGGAAGGGGAGGTAGAGAGGGAAGGTGATGGGGAAGGGGAAGAGAGAGAGGGAAGGTGATGGGGAAGGGAAGGAGAGAGAGGGAAAGTGATGGGGAAGGGGAGGTAGAGAGGGAAGGTGATGGGGAAGGGGAAGAGAGAGAGGGAAGGTGATGGGGAAGGGGAGGAGAGAGGGAAGGTGATGGGGAAGGGAAGGAGAGAGAGAAGGTGATGGGGAAGGGGAGGGGAGAGAGGGAAGGTGATGGGGGAGAGGGAAGGTGATGGGGAAGGGGAGGAGAGAGAGGGAAGGTGATGGGGAAGGGAAGGAGAGAGAGGAAAGGTGATGGGGAAGGGGAAGAGAGAGAGGGAAGGTGATGGGGAAGGGGAAGAGAGAGAGGGAAGGTGATGGGGAAGGGGAGGAGAGAGAGGGAAGGTGATGGGGAAGGGAAGGAGAGAGAGGGAAGGTGATGGGGAAGGGGAGGAGAGAGAGGGAAGGTGATGGGGAAGGGGAAGAGAGAGAGAGGGAAGGTGATGGGGAAGGGGAGGGGAGAGAGGGAAGGTGATGGAGGGGAGGGGAGAGAGGGAAGGTGATGGGGAGAGGGAAGGTGATGGGGAAGGGGAGGAGAGAGAGGGAAGGTGATGGGGAAGGGAAGGAGAGAGAGGGAAGGTGATGGGGAAGGGAAGGTAGAGAGGAAAGGTGATGGGGAAGGAGAAGAGAGAGAGGGAAGGTGATGGGGAAGGGGAAGAGAGAGAGAGGGAAGGTGATGGGGAAGGGGAGGGGAGAGAGGGAAGGTGATGGAGGGGAGGGGAGAGAGGGAAGGTGATGGGGAGAGGGAAGGTGATGGGGAAGGGGAGGAGAGAGAGGGAAGGTGATGGGGAAGGGAAGGAGAGAGAGGGAAGGTGATGGGGAAGGGAAGGTAGAGAGGAAAGGTGATGGGGAAGGAGAAGAGAGAGAGGGAAGGTGATGGGGAAGGGGAAGAGAGAGAGGGAAGGTGATGGGGAAGGGGAGGGGAGAGAGGGAAGGTGATGGAGGGGAGGGGAGAGAGGGAAGGTGATGGGGAGAGGGAAGGTGATGGGGAAGGGGAGGAGAGAGAGGGAAGGTGATGGGGAAGGGAAGGAGAGAGAGGGAAGGTGATGGGGAAGGGAAGGTAGAGAGGAAAGGTGATGGGGAAGGAGAAGAGAGAGAGGGAAGGTGATGGGGAAGGGGAAGAGAGAGAGAGGGAAGGTGATGGGGAAGGGGAGGGGAGAGAGGGAAGGTGATGGAGGGGAGGGGAGAGAGGGAAGGTGATGGGGAGAGGGAAGGTGATGGGGAAGGGGAGGAGAGAGAGGGAAGGTGATGGGGAAGGGAAGGAGAGAGAGGGAAGGTGATGGGGAAGGGAAGGTAGAGAGGAAAGGTGATGGGGAAGGAGAAGAGAGAGAGGGAAGGTGATGGGGAAGGGGAAGAGAGAGAGGGAAGGTGATGGGGAAGGGGAGGAGAGAGAGGGAAGGTGATGGGGAAGGGAAGGAGAGAGAGGGAAGGTGATGGGGAAGAGGAGGAGAGAGAGGGAAGGTGATGGGGAGAGGGAAGGTGATGGGGAAGAGGAGGAGAGAGAGGGAAGGTGATGGGGAAGAGGAGGAGAGAGAGGGAAGGTGATGGGGAGAGGGAAGGTGATGGGGAAGAGGAGGAGAGAGAGGGAAGGTGATGGAGGGGAGGAGAGAGAGGGAAGGTGATGGGGAAGGGAAGGATGAATGGAAGGGTGCTGGACAGAGGGAGTGGAGAAAAGAATAGCAAGGAAGAGAAAAAAGAGGGAAGGTGATCAAAGAGTTTAGTGAGGTGAAAGGAGTAGAAAGAGGGAGAGGGTGAAGAATGGGGGCAGGGGAGTTGCAAGGAGGAAGAAGAGAGAGAGATCAGAGGTAGAGGGATGGTGATGAGGGTGGGGAGAAGAGAGAGAGAAGTAGTGGCAGGAGAGAGAGTGATTGGAATAGACAGAGAAGAAAGAGAAAGAAGAGTAGAGATTAAGCGATAGAGGACAGGTGATGATGGAGGGAAGGGGAGGAGAGAAAGGGAAGGTGACAGGAAGTGAAGAAGGTGGAAGAGAGCTGAGGAAAGTGGGGAAGCGTAGAAAGAGGGAAAGGGATAAGGTGGGGTTGCAGAACCGGTGGGAAGCGCAGTCATGTTTTGTGCCCGTTCATCGCAGAGGGAATTGGTTTGGTCTCAATCATGAAGATCTCTCGCACACTTTTCAGTTCAGTCGCCACATTAACCTCCTGTTGAGGTCACCTCATAGCTTCTTGTTTTCTGCTGTGTTTAATAGCCTTCCAGCACTAAAATACTCAGTAAACAGGGTGACACACCCTGCTGCAAGTTCCAGTTATCCCCTGGTGACGAGTTGCTCCCATTCTCTTCTCAGCAGAGCTAATTAAATGCTGGGGCCCCATTGTCCGTGCTGGGAGGTTTAGAGTTCTTCCTTTCAATAATAGGATCGTTCGAAAATAACCTGCTCATTCTGTTGATCTACATTTCGCAGAGTGACGCTGCCATTTACCTTAGCAGCAGTGAAAGAAAACGCCCCCTTTCTTCCTTATAACATCTGTGAATGTGATTTTCCGTATAGCTGTAACACACTCGCTTCCTGTGCTGCCAGTAAACTGTTTTTTTTTTCAGAAAATTCCACTCATTTCTCTGGAATTCAGCACATGCAGAATTTTCAGCTATATAATTTTCTGCCTCCTTTTTAAGCTAATATTTTTTTCCAGAGCACAGCCTGTCCAGTCCAGCTTCTGCAGTTAACCGTCTGGGTACTGCAGAGTATTGCAGTGGGTAACCTCAAGGCCTGAGCATCAGAATCAGGTTTGATATCACCGGCATACGTTGCGAAGTTTGTTGTCTTTGCGGCAGCAGTACTATGCGGTACATAGTAATAGAGGAAAAACTGAATTACAGTAACTGTATCTCTATAAAATAATTAAATAAATAGTGCAAAATAAGAAACTTTAAAAAAGCTAGTGAGGTAGTGTCCAAGGGTTCAATGTCCATTTAGGAATCGGATGGCCGAGGGGAAGAAGCTGTTCCTGAATTACTGAGTGTGTGCCTTCAGGCTCCTGTATCTTCTCCTGATGGTAGCAATGAGAACAAAGCATGACCTGAGTGATGGGACCCTTAATGATGGACGCCACCTAGTTGGGGCATTGATCCTTGAAGATGCCCTGGATACTACAGAGGCTGGTGTGCATGATGGAGCTGACTGAGTTTACAAGTCTGCAGTTTATTTCAATCCTGCGCAGATCCTAAAACAGACCCCAAGCCCTCATCACATTAGAGACCGACTTGGTATATCAATAGTCATTCCATTTTTATGTGTTTAGAGATACAGCACGGTCACAGGCCCTTCTGACCCGACAAGCCCATACTACCCAGTTATACCCATGTGACCAATTAACATACTAACTTGTAGTAAGCACAAAGTACACAGCAGATGCTGTGGTCAGATCAAGACGTACAAACAAGCTGGACGAACTGTGCAGGTTGGGCAGCTTCCTAATCTGTATGCCCTTGGAATGTGCAAGGAAAACCACACAATCACGAGGAGAATGTAACACTCCTTACAGAGGGCAGCAGAATTGAACCCAGGGTTAGACAATAGACAGTAGGTGCAGGAGTAGGCCATTCGGCCCTTCTAGCCAGCACCACCATTCACTGTGATCATGGCTGATCATACACAATCAGTACCCCGTTCCTGCCCTCTCCCCATATCCCCTGACCCCGCTATCTATAAGAGCTCTATCTAACTCTCTCTTGAATGCATCCAGAGACTTGGCCTCCACTGCCTTCTGGGGCAGAGCATTCCACATATCCACAATTCTCTGGGTGAAAAAGTTTTTCCGCATCTCTGTTCTAAATGGCCTACCCCTTATTCTTAAACTGTGGCCTCTGGCTCTGGGCTCACCCATCAGCGGGAACATGCTTCCTGCCTCCAGTGTGTCCAATCCCTTAATAATCTTATATGTTTCAATCAATGTTGCTTATGCGTTGCTGGCGCTGTGATAGTGTTATGCTAAATTTGACACTACCACGCCTCCCCTATGCTTCTGGCATTTCTCTAAATTCACTCTCACAGTCCCTGACGATCCCTGTTACCTTCCAAGGATCCGCTGGGGGCAGCCTGTGAGTGTTTCCACACTTCCGGCGCCAATGTAGCATGGCCACAACTCCCTGTCCCTGCCTGTGCGTCTTTGAAATGTGGGAGGAAACCGGAGCACCTGGAGGAAAGCTATGTGGTCACGAGGAGAGTTCTCAAACTCCTTACAGGCAGCGACGGGGATTGAATCCAGGTCACTGGTGCTGTAATTGCATTTGCTAACCACCTCACATTTACTGCGGACAATTAATAATTGCTGCTTATTAGCAATTAGTGATTAATGTGTGCAGGTTAGTAGTTAATAATCACTAACCTGCATGTCTTTGGGATGTCAGAAGAAACCAGAGAACACAGAGGAGACCAATGTGGCCGCAGGGAGAACGTGCAAACTTCACACAAGCAGCAAGTATTGAACCCAAGTCTCTGGTGCTGGGATCCACAGCTAAACTATCTGCACTGATCTGCTGCCCGATTTTCTACAGACTATAGAACAGTACCACACAGAAATCAGCCCTCCGGCCCATGATGGAATACGTAGAATAGGCAATTCCAGGATTCAGAATCCTGGAATTGAGATTGTTGATGCCATTTCCAAAACAAATTTGAATGAAATGAAATAAAAACTCCTATTATCTGGCACATGTCATGTGTTCAAGAAGTCTCAAGTCATTTGATGGTGAATATTGAAGTTGCAAACACTGTCCAATCTAGCTTGTTTGATTCATGACATAATACATAATACATAATAACAGAAACTGTAAGTTTTCAGGATGGCTCAGGAACCTGATGGCAGCAGGGAAGAACTTTGAATCAGAATTGGGTTTTTTATCGCCAGAAGTCGTGAAGTTTGTTATTTTGTGGAAGTAATACAGAACAAGACAGAAGGTATATATACATCTCACTGTAATTTACAGTTTCTATTATCATGTACTGCTGCTGCATAACAACAAGCTTCATGACATATGCCAGTGATATTAAACCTGATTCTGATTCTGATTTGGCTCCTGTACCTCCTGCCCAATGGCAGCATTGAGAAAAGGGTATGGCCTGGATGATGGGGTCCCCAGTGACAGATGAGATGATTTATTTGCCACATGTACATCAAAGCATTCAGCGAAATGCATTGTTTGCACCTTTGGAAAATGGAGCATCGCGAGCAAATCCACAGGGAGAATGTACAGACTCCATCCATCCAGCAATGGGATCAGAATCTGATATTTCAGCACCCTAATCACTACACTAACACCCCTTTTCCCTTGCACAACCTCAGTGCAATGATGTGACAAAAGGATCTGTACAGTTGGAATGCAGAACAAAGTCTCTCACTGCATCTCGCTAATAAGCCAATTTGCCAACTTGAGGAAGGGCCTCATCCCAAAATGTTGACTGTTTATTCCTCGCCATAGACGCTACCCGACCTGCTGAGTTCCTCCAGAATTTTGTGTATGTTGCTCTGGATTTTCAGCATCTGCAGAACCTCTTTTGTTTGCAATTTACCAACTTAAATGTTAATGACTGAGAAAATAAACGTTGGGTCACTGGGAGAATTCACTTGCTACTCGTCAACTCGTACTATGGGATTTCTTTTCCTCTCTTTTTTTAACATCCCATCCCTGTAACGATATTCTCTTACTGTCCCACCAGGATGTCAACAGCGATGACAAGTCTCTGGAGCAAGGTTTGAACCCACAGCCTTCTGACTCAGGATGCAAAAATGCAACCACTGAGCCAAGGCCATCACAAGGAAATTGCTGCAGATGCGAGGGAAGCTCAGAGTTTATCCAGCAAGTTGCAGAGCTAGACCGATCAACTTTGGCTGAAATTTATTGGTGAAGATCCTGGAGCTGTTTATGGTGTCGTAGCAACTGGCCTGGCTGAGAAAGTGAATACTGCCCAAGATACAAGATTCAAGCTTATTTATCACCTGTACTTCAGACGTATTGTGAAATGCGTCATTTGCATTAGCAACCGACACACCCAAGGTTTTGTTAGGGGCAGCCCACAAATATCTTTGTGGCTCAGTAACGCCTCTAAACTTTCAGACACCACATTCCAGTCTCCACTCTCACAGCAAATAATCTCTACAAAGCTCTATTACGTAAATACTTTTGGGATGTTGTAATAATCTAAGTTTCCACAGGAGTGCAAGTATTTTTTTTCTCTTTTTATTCTAATCCCTTTGTTGGAAAGGGTGGTGGGGTGGAGGTATGTTCTCTACCAAAGGAGGTGTAAGGTGCTCCTTCCCTCCGCTAGCCTGCAGGTCACCCTCGGGCGAGGTGTGGCACCTGCTTAGCCCCCCGATCAGGGTCACGTGAAGCCATGGGAACAGGTGGACGGTCGTCTGAGCAGCTGGTGCAGATCACAAGCCCTGGTTATGTGACCACTGACGCCAAGCAGACAATCTCTGAAGGGTATTGGTAATGGCCGGGGCCACCCGTCTTGTAAAGACACTGCCCAGAAGAAGTCAATGGCAACCCAGTTCTGTGGAGAAATTTGCCAAGAACAATCATGGTCATGGAAAGTCCATGACCGCCCACGTCATACGACATGACACATAATGAACAAACTATGTTGGAAGTGATAGCAACAAGTCCCAATCACAGGCTCGATACTCTGGGGCAAAAGAAAATCAAATTACCAGAGGAACCCAATGGGTCAGGCAGCGCCTGTGGGAGCAGATTGCTGAGACTCTACATCATGATGCTCTCTGACCTGCTGGGTTCCTCCTGTTTCAGGTGCCATCTCTCCATCAGGCTGATCAACACCTCCAGCCATTACCCCCCCTCACCACCACTACGCACACATCAGTCACTCCTCTCTACAACTCCTCAGCACCTCAGCCCCCCACCAAGCACCACCATTTCATATGTATACTCTGCACCTCATACCTACTCTGACACATTCACTGTCCAGTCACTTTACATACATACAATCAGTCTACGTAAAAAGCTAATATTACATTTAGTAACACACACAAACTGCGGGAGGAGCGCAGCAGGTCAGGCAGCATCTATGGAAAAGAGTAAAAAGTTGACATTTATGCAGCCTGGCCTGCTGAGTTCCTCCAATATATTTTGTTTATTACTTTGACATCCAGCATCTGCAGAATCTCTTCTGTTTGTAAGAGTATGCTTACATGGCCGCAGTCAAACAGTTACTGTGCATTGTCACAAGAGATTCTGCGGATGCTGGAAATCCAGAGCAACACACACAAAATGCTGGAGGAACTCTGCAGGTCAGGCAGCATCTGTTTAAATGAATAAACAATTGACGTTTCAGACTGAAACATTGCTCTCACTTTCAGCATAGCCCTGATGAAGGGTCTTGACCTAAAATTTTGACTATTTTTGTTTACTTGCATAGATATTGCCGGACCTGCAGAGACAGCACCAGTTTCAAGAACATTTACTGCCCCTCAACCTTCAGGCTCTTGAACAAAATAGTATGATTACAATCATCTATTGAGATCTACCCACAACCAACAATCTCACCTTAAGGATTCTTTATCTTATCATTTCACACTCTCATTAGTTATTGCTATTTTATTTATAGTTGTATTTCAACAATTTGTTGTCTCCTATGCTCTTGGCTCTTTCATAGACTCTTTTTACAGTTACTATTCTATAGATTTGCTGAGTATGCCCTCAGGAAAAAGAATCTCAGGCTTGTATATGGTGACGTCCATGTACTCTGATAATAAATTTTACCTTCAACTTTGAGATCCATCAGCATTTTGTGTGCGTTTCTGTACATTATGTTTTATAGGATTGCTTTTATATTTATATTTGATGTGTTTTTAATTGTGTTTATAACAATTACAATTACAGCACGGAAACAGGCCATCTCGGCCCTTCTAGTCCGCGCCAAACGCTTACTCTCACCTAGTCCCACCGACCTGCACTCAGTCCATAACCCTCCATTCCTTTCCTGTCCATATACCTATCCAATTTTACTTTAAATGACAATACCAAACCTGCCTCTACTATTTCTACAGGACGCTCATTCCACACAGCTACCACTCTCTGAATAAAGAAATTCCCCCTCGTGTTACCCTTAAACTTTTGCTCCCTAACTCTCAACTCATGTCCTCTTGTTTGAATCTCCCCTACTCTCAATGGAAAAAGCCTATCCACGTCAACTCTATCTATCCCCCTCATAATTTTAAATACCCCCATCAAGTCCCCCCTCAACCTTAAGTTTTTTAAAATAAGTTTTATTTTTTATTTAAAGAGTTTTATTTAAATAAGTTTTTAAAAATTATTGTAGGATTTTTATACTACATTGGATCTGGAGCAACAATTATTTTGTTCTCCTTTATACTAGTGTACTGAAATATGACAATAAACAATCTTGAATCGTTAAATGTTTTCCAACTGAACGGTGTCACACACTGCCCTCTAGTGTTGCTGCTGGCGATCATCAAACAGACGAGCAAATGATCCCTGAATAGAAACGGCGCTTGCACAATATCTTTAATGATTAACACAAGCGATTCTGCAGATGCTGGAAATCTTGAGCAACATTAACAAAATGCCGGTGGAACTCAGCAAGTCAGGCAGCGTCTACAGAGTGGAATAAACAAGTGATATTTTGAGCAGAGACCCTTTATAAGGCCTGGAAAGGAACAGGGCAGAAAAGCAGGTGGGCAGGAAGGAATTCAAGACAGCAAGTGATAGGTGAGACCAGGTGATGGAGCTGCCCATCACCTCCCCCTGGTCTCCTTCCTCCTCCTCTTATTTTCCATGATCCACTGTCCTCTCCTATCAGAATCCTTCTTCTTCAGGCTTTTATCTTTTCCACCTATCACCACCCAGCTTCTTACTTCATCCTCATTCCCCCCCCCCCACCTTCCCATCACAGTTGGTCTGGCTTATCACCTTTAACTACAAAGGTTGGTCTACACCTCTTCACCCCCACCTTCTGCCCCCTTCCTTTCAAGCCCTCATGAAGAGTCTCACTCTCGAAACGTGAACTGTTTATTCCCTCTCACAGATGCTGCCTGACTTGCTGAGTTCTTCCAGCGTTCTGTATGTTTTTAATACAGAGATTTGTCCCAAGCAACTTCACAGGAGATTTATCCAACAAACCATGGCATTAACTCACAGAGGGAAAATACTGAGTCAGGTGAGCTTTTTGGTAGCATCTTGCACAACAACCAATGGAGGCATTTATTGCAGTCACTTTTGTAATGAAGGGAACAGCAGAACCACTGACACACAACATTCTGCCACAAACATGAAACAACCACATTAACTGTTTGCAAGATCTCAACTGAGGTAAGCATGGCCAGAATATGATGTGGTGATGAATCAGCAAACGGGAGTGAGATTGATAATTTGGCTGTGGTATCATAACAACAACCTCTCACTCAATGTCAGCAAGACCGAGGAACTGATTGGGGAATTCAGAAGAGGGAAACCAGAAGTCCATGAGCCAGTCCTCACTGGAGGATCAGAGGTGGAGTGGGCCAGTAACTTCAAATTTCTGGGTATTACTGTTTCAGAGGGCCTGTCCTGGACCCAGCACAGTAATTGCAATTGTGAAGAAAGCACAGCAGCACCTCTTCTTCCTTAGGAGTTTGTAGAGATTTGGTATGAAATCTATGCCCTTGAATGAAAAATCCTATAAAAACATAGAAAACCTGCTGCACAATACAGGCCCTTCGGCCCACAATGCTGCACTGAACAGGTACTTACTTCAGAAATTACCTAGAAACTACCTAGGGTTACCCTTAGCCCTCTATTTTTCTAAGCTCCATGTACCTATCCAGGAGTCTCTTAAAAGACCCTATTACATCTGTCTCCACCACGGTCACTGGCAGCCCATTCCATTCTCTGAGTAAAAAACTTACGCTTGATATCTCCTCTGTACCTACTTCCAAGCACCTTAAAACTGTGCCCTCTTGTGTTAGCCATTTCAGCCCTGGGGAAAAGTCTCTGACTATCCAAAGGATCAATGCCTCTCATCATCTTGTATGCTTCTATCAGGTCACCTCTCATCCTCCAAAAGATGTAGTGGGTAGAACATTCTATGTTAGAACATAGAATAGTACAGCATATTACAGGCCCTTTGGCCCACAATGTTGTGCCGACCCTCAAACCCTGCCTCCCATATAACCCCCCACCACCTTAAATTCCTCCATATACCCGTTTAGTAGTCTCTCAAACTTCACTAGAGTATCTGCCTCCACCACTGACTCAGGCAGTGCATCCCACGCACCAACCACTCTCTGAGTGAAAAACCTTCCTCTAATATCCCCCTTGAACTTCCCTCCCCTTAGCTTTAATGTCCTCTTGTATTGAGCAGTGGTGCCCTGGGGAAAAGGCGCTGGCTGTCCACACTATCTATTCCTCTTAATATCTTGTACACCTCTATCACGTCCTATGTTCTAAACAAAGATGGACAAACAACCAATATGCAAGAGACAAGAGATAGTGCAAATACAAAAAAAATAAGAAAAAAATAATAAATATTGAGGACGAGTTGTAAAGTCCTTGACAATGATTCCATAAGTTGTGGTATCAGTTCAGTGTTGATGTGAGTGAAGTTATCAGTGCCAGTTCGAGAGCCTGATTGTTGAAGGGGAGTAACTATTCCAGAACCTGGTAGTATGCGACCTGAGGCTCCTCTATCTCCTGCCCGATGGTAGTAATGAGAAGAGAGCATGGCTTGAATGGTGGGGTTATTGACGATGGATGCACAATTATTAGTGTGATAATCTGATCTGAAAGACAAACTTTCCATTGTATCTTGGTTCATCTGCC
This sequence comes from Hypanus sabinus, assembly GCF_030144855.1. Taxonomy (NCBI): domain Eukaryota; kingdom Metazoa; phylum Chordata; class Chondrichthyes; order Myliobatiformes; family Dasyatidae; genus Hypanus; species Hypanus sabinus. The sequence continues at coordinate 157,962,542 of NC_082714.1, read as the reverse complement.
AATACTGATTCCAATCCAAACAAATCTTCAGTCTCACTTGAAAGATGATGACTTGGACTATGCTTCATTCCCGTAGATTTTAGTGACCAACTATCGGGAGTAGGTCTTAACCACAGAACAGGAGAAAAGAGTGCTGCCCATTTAATCAGATTGGTGCAATCCAGAACGGATGGGAGACAGGAAGTTCAGTGAGAAAATTCCAGAACATTCGCTGGGTAGCTAAAGGTTGGATCTCTTGCATTTTGTTTCACTTGTTGCAAGATGCAGCTTATGATGATAAGTGGGATAGAAGCCGTCCTTGAACCTGGTGATACATACTCTCAGACCTGTGGGAGAAGGGAGAATAGGTGGGGTCCGATTATGCTGGCTGCTTTATTGACTCACATGAGGTTGTGCATTTAAGGTGCGAGGGGGTAAGTTCAAAGGAGTTGTGCAGGGCAAGTGGTAGATGCCTGGACACTGGAGGTTGAGGGGAGACAGGCAGATGTTGAAAAGAGGCATAGATAGAATAGGCAGCCACCAACTATTTAGGTTGTACAGTGTGGAAAGTAAACAGAAATTTTCAGAGAAAGATTCAGCACAGAACTCTTTTGATGTCTTTGTGATCTGGTGTTTTATATTCTGTATTTTTTGCTTGTATTATTTTTGCCTTTTGTGCGATTTGTTCTGTTTATGTGTGTTGGGGTTTGATATTTTTCTTTAAGCGGGCCGTGGATTTATGGAATTCGTTGCCACATAGTTTTGGAGGCCCGATCATTGAGGGTGTTTAAGGAGGAGATTGATAGGTATCTAATTAGTCAGGGTATCAAGGGATATGGGGGAAAAGCCGGAAATTGGAACTAGATGGGAGAATAGTTTAGCTGATGGTGGAGTGGCGGAGCAGACTCGATGGGCCGAATGTCCTACTTCTGCTCCTTTGTCTTGTGATCTCTTTCCCAGGGTTGAAATGTCTAATAATGGTAGTAAGGCATTTAAACTGAGAGGGGGTAAATTAAAGCAGATCTGTAGGGCAAATTCCTACACACCTGCTGGATGCTTGGAGTGCCTTACCAGGGGTGGTGGTGGAGCCAGATATGGCAGAGACATTTACCAGGCTATTAGAGAGGTGTACGGAGGGAATGTAGGATATGGGCATTGCGTAGGCAGAGGGGATTTGTTTACTTAGGCATTTAATTAATCTGGCACAACATAGTGAGTTGAAGTGTCTGTTCATGAGACCATATGACATACTGTTGGGGCAAAAGTAGGCCATTTGGCCCATTGAGTCTGCTCCGCCATTCCATTGAGGCTAATTTATTACCCCTCTCAACTCCATTCTCCTGCCTTCTCCCCATCAGTTTTGACACCCTAGCTAATCAAGAATCTACCACCCTCTGCCTTATATATACCCAATCACGTGGCCTCCACAGTCGCCTGTGGCAATGAATTCCATATTCACCATCCTCTGGCTAAAGAAATTCCTCTTCATCTCTGTTCTAAAGCAACATCCTTCTATTCTGAGGTCATGTCCTCTGGTCCTAGACTCCCCAACTATGGGAAACAGCCTCTCTGTGTCCACTCCATCTAGTCCAGGAGTTCCCAACCCTTTTTATGCCATTGACCCCGACCATTAACCTAAGGACCCCAGGTTGGGAACCCCTGATTCTAGGCCTTTCAATATTGGGTAAGTTTCAATGAGATCCCTGCCTCATTCTTCTAAAATCTAAACTCTGATGTGCTGTGTTATTCTACACTGTCACCTATTGTTGTACCTGGCTCAATCTAATATCACAAACTATTTAGGTTGTACAGTGTGTGTGGAAAGTAAACAGAAATTGTCAGGGAAAGATTCAGCACAGAACTCTTTTGACGTCTTTGTGATCTGGTGCTTTATATTCTGTTTGTTTTTTTTTGCCTTTTTTCGATTTGTTCTGTTTATGTGTGTTGGGGGTTTGATATTTTCCTTTAAGCGGGTTCCATGGTTTTCTTTGTTTTGTGGCTGTCAGTGGGGAAGACGAATCTCAGAGTTGGACACTGCGTACGTACTCTGATAGTAAATGAATGTTGACTTTGGAAAGGTATTCAACAAATAATCTTTATTTGTTTAATTTCTGTTGGAAGGGAAGTGTTGCTCCACTCTTTCAGATCCCACAGTGTACATTCCTTATGGTAAGCACTGGCCAGTGAGCAACTAAACCGGATGATTGGAGGAGAGCTCGGCATGGGGTCACACTGATGGAAGCCGCTTGGAGTTTTTGTCGGCATGATCATCAGCTGCAGGAGGTAGTGGATACGGCGGGCATCCTTATTCAGCACCAAGTGTTTAAGCATGCGATTGCACCATCCTCCGCTACCACAGCTTGGCTCTATTTCCACCTCTGTAGCTTGAAGTCTTGACTGCTCATTGTCGATTCACCCAGTGCAGAGTGAGGCCATTCAGCCCTTTATGTATATGTAGGACAAAGGAAACATCAGTGAGACTGTCCCACTTCCCAGTTCCCAATCCACAGCCCTTTAGACCTTAAGACACAGGAGAAAACTAGGCCATTTGGCCCATCGAGCTAAAACTCTTCCTCATGCAGAAGGCTCACACTCCCACTAATCTTGTCCACCCAGAAATCACTGATTGGGGTTCAGCCTGTAAGGAGTTTTTATGTTCTCCCTGTGACCACATGGGTTTCCTCCAGATTCTCCGATTTCCCCCCCCCCAAACATTCCAAAGTTAGGATTAGGGTTAGTGAGTTGTGAGGTGGGCACGCTACGTTGGCACCAGAAAGGTGGTGCACTTGCAGACAGCCCAGTACATCCTCAGCCTGTGTCAATCGCTGATGCAAACGACACATTTCACTGTATGTTTCGATACATGCGTGACAAATAAAATCTTTTGAATGCCTCTCTAAATCTTTCAAGTAGGGTCACTAGCCTCTCTAATTAAGGAATATAATTAGAAAATAAACTTTTGTCAGCACCAGGAGACAGACAGCTGCATCGGGCAGGATGTGCCTCATCCCTTCACTGAAGGTTTGGGGTTGATGATCCCAAATACATCCGCAGGTCCGCGATGGTGGACTTGATAATCTTGGCAGGAATGGTTTCCATGTTCAGACGCTGGTAGGCTGCGTACCGGTGACACCCTCCGAATGAGTAGTAATAATCTCCACCTTGCTGACCCTTAATCCATAAGACATCAATCGCAGGCACTTTGTGCAACACTTCTGGGTTCTGAGGAAAGAGCAAAGAAGAGTTGCAGTGGTTTACTGTTTTAGCAGAGTACAGGGTGGAAAATCAACCGGCCTTTCCCCTGCATAACCAAGAGCAAGTGGGAGAGGCAGATTCCTGGGGTAAAGAAGGGCAATCATGGTGCCAGGGTGTGGATGAGAAGGGAAGGGGGCCCTGGATAGGCCACTGAATCCGTGATGTTGTACCGATACTAAACGGCGGGGTGGAGTGGTTAGTGTGCCAACCTGCCACACCAGCCTTTAGGGTTCAGTTCCCACTGCTGTCTGTAAGGAGTTTGTCCTTTCTCCGTGTCTTTCCTCCTAATGTTCCAGTTTCCTCCCACATTCCAATTAGTAGGGTCATTGGTCACATGGGTGTAACTGGCTGGCATGGGCTCATCAAGACAGAAGGACCTGTTACCATGCTGCATGTCATTCCAAAGATATATAATTATGGTCAGTAATTTGTGGACTGCTGACGCAAGTGACGTATTTATTTATTGACTGTTTGAGTTACAGTGTGGAATAGGCCATTCCAGCCTTTCAAGCTGTGGTGCCCAGCGGTTCCCTGATATAGCCCTAGCCTAATCATGGGATGACTGACAATGACCAGTCAACCTACCAACCGGTACGTCTCTTGGACTGTGTGAAGAAACCGGAGCACCTGGAGGAAACCCACATGGTCACGGGGAGAACGCACAAACTCCTTACAGGCAGCGACAAAGCAAAGAAACCCAACTGAACCCCGCAAAAAAAAAGATTGTTGAACACCCAAGGTGCAGGAGAGAAACAAATCGTGCAAATAATAAAAGTAAGCAAGTTTCACACAAGCAAGGAATCCCCGGGGCTATATGAAAATAATGTCCTCTGAATCTTACATTAGCTGCCATCTCTCTTTCCTTTGAATGGGATTTCCACGTTAGCAAACCAGACAGGCTGAGTTGCCAGCCAGCCAGAGAACTGTACAATCTGTGAAACTGGTGCCACCCTGCCTGATTCCGAGAGATGTCCCCATGGGCATCCCGATCTGCACGGACCCATTGAGTTTGTGTGCTGTTCGCTTCTTTCCCCAGGCAGGTCAGTTTGATCAATCATTTTAGTTACCCCTTCATGTTCCTTTTATTACCCCTGTCACTGCACAGAAGTGTAAACACTTTAAAGCACTGTTTACATTGCAAATATGTGCTGGTACTTGTGTATTTAAGCACATTTTATTCCATATCTGTATGTCTAAATTTATTTTTATACACTCAGTGGCCACTTTATTAAGAACCTCCTGTACCTAATAAAATGGCCACTGAGTGCATGTACGTGGTCTTCTGCTGTTGTAGCCCATCCACCTTAAAGTTTGATGTGTTTTGCATTCAGAGATCAGTCTTGAAACATGTGGTTATTTGATTTACTGTCGCTCTCCTGTCAGCTTGAACCAGTCTGGCCATTCTCCTCTGACCTCTCTCATTAACAAGTCGTTTTCACCTGCAGGACTGCCACTCACTGGATTTCTTTTGTTTTTGTTTTCCAAACCATTCTCTGTAAATAGTAGAGAGTGCTGTGTGTGAAAATCCCAGGAGATCAGCAGTTTCTGAGATACTCAAACTGCTCCACCTGGCACCACGGTCAAAGTCACTTTGATCACATTCATTCCCCATTCTGATGTTCGGTCTGAACAATATATGAACCTCTTGACCATGTCTGCATGCTTTTATGCATCGAGTTGCTGCCTCATAATTGGCTGATTAGATATTTTGAATTAATGAGCTGGTGTACCTAATAAAGTGGCCACTGAGTGTAAATAGTTGAGTAAAGTTGATCCTTAATCCTTAACATACGACTCTCGGTTATCAGTTAGGCAGCTGCACCCATTGGCAACAAGGCTAAAGTTGCAGTAACGGACGGGTGCTGAGAAAGGGGGCCCCTGAAGGAATACTGGTGTGAATCCTGATATGGGTGAGGGCACTTATAAAGACAAGGAAGTGTGTCCCACTATTTAATCTGGAAAATTTTAAAAAATCAGGCAGTGGACATTGAAGAGCAGAAACAATAACTCCAAATTAAGTGGGTTTAGTCTACAGGAAACATGAGAGGGAGCGGGAGTCTGCAGGGAAAAGCACCTCTACACAGTCTGCACAATGAGTGGTAGTACTGAAATGGCCAAATAGATTCTTAAGATGTGTTTCTTGAGGGAATAGCACAAATCCAGGAAGTTGATAGTTAACTCATACAAAGCACTGACCCATCCCATGTTGAGCATTGTTTACAGTTCTGGGCACTGTACCAGAGGGGGGATATCCTGACCTTGGAATGAATACAAAGGGGAGCAAGTAAAGTTGTCAAATGGGATTAGACAGCTGAGCTACGAAGAAAGACAAGGGATGTTTACGTTGGACTAAGGCGACACTGGCTCAAGGTTAAATGTGCCTTGATTACAAAATCCTCATCCTTGTTTTCAAAACCTTTTCACGATCTCGCCCCTTCCTATCTCTGTAGCCATCTCCTGCCCAATAGAACGCCTAGATTTTGGCAATTGCCCAACTCGAGCTTCTCTGCACATCCAACACTGGCACTATTTGCAGAGGCCCTAATTTGCAGAAGTCCACCCATCCCCAACCTTCATTTTTCTCCTTTGCTATTTCCAAATCCCATCTCCTTCGAAGTTCAAAATCCAAAGCAAATTTATCGTCAAAGGACATGTACACTATCCTGAGATTCATTTTCTCGTGGACATTCACAGTGAGTACAAGGAAACACAACAGAGTCAACAAAAAACGTACGCAACAAAGACAGACAAACAATCAATGTTCAAACAACAACAAACTCTGCAAATACCAAGGTAATAATAAATAAATAAATAAGCAATATATATTGAGAACGTGAAATGAAGAGACCTTGAAAACATGTTCATAGGATGTGGAATCCATGTGGGGGTGAGTGAAGTGAGTAGCATTATGTCCTCTGGTTCAGGAGCCTGATGGTTGAAGGGTAATGATTGTTCCTGAACCTGGTGGTATGGGACCTAAGGCTCCTGTACCTCCTTCCCAATGATAGTAGTGAGAAGAGAGCATGGCCTGGATGGTGAGGATTGTCGATGATTGATGCTGCTATTATGTGGCAGTGCCCCTTGTTGATGTGCTCAATGTTGGACTGGGCTATATTCACCGTTTTCTGTAGCTATTTCTGTTTTTGAACATTGGTATTTCCAGGCTGTGATGCAAACAGTTAGGATACTCTGTACCTATCCAGCGACCAAGTCTCTGGATTAGTGGTTGACTAGGTTTCCTTGTCCAACTATCTAGAATGTCAACTTCTGAGCTGACTCTCCATTGGTTGGATGGCAGAGGTTGTCCATAGAGTCATTCAGCATAAAAACAGGCCTTCAGCCCACCTCATCGATGTTGACCAAGATGTTCACATAAACTAGCCCTCTTTGCTCTCATTTGGCCCATATTCCTCTAAACCAGGGGTTCCCATTTGTTTTTTATGCCAATGAACCTTACAGTTAACCAAGGGGTCCGTGGACCGCAGGCTGGGTACCCCTGTTCTAAACCCTATTGATGTACCTGTCCAAATGCCTTTTCAGAAACAGAATCAGGCTTAGTATCACTGGCATTATGTGGTGAAATTTATTGTTTTGCAGCTGGAGTACATTGCATTACATAATAAATATAAATTACAATAAGTATATATAAACAAGAAAATTAAATAAGTAAGCAAATAAGCAAAATAAGATAAATAAGCAAAAAAAAAGAGGAAGAATACTGGGATAGAGATCATTGGTTCATTATCCATTCAGAAACCTGATAGTGGAGGGGAGGAGGCTGTTGCTAAAACGTTGAGTGGGTGTCTTCGGGCTCCTGTACCTGCTCCTTGATGGTAGCAATGAGAAGAGGGCATGTCCTGGGTGATGGACGCTGCCTTTCTGAGGCCCATGATGGAGCTGGCTGAGTTCACAGCTTTTTCCGATCCTGTGTAGTGCCCCCCTCCCCACACCAGACGGTGAAGCAACCAGTTCGAATGCTCTCCACAAACAACAGAAAATCTGCAGGTGCTGGAAATCCGAACAACACCCACAAAATGCTGGAGGAAGTCAGCAGGCCAGGCAGCTTCAGCCTGAAACATCGACTGCACTTTTTTCCATAGATGCTGCCTGGCCTGCTGAGTTCCTCCAGCATGTTGTGTGAGAATCCTCTCCTGTAGAAATTTGAGGGTGGCTTTGGTGACACACCAATCCTCTTCAAACTCCTAATGAAATACAGCCGCTGTTACGCCTTCTTTGTGATTGCATCAATATGTTGATAGATCTTCAGAGATGTTGACACCCAGGAACTTGGAAGTGCTCACCCTTTCCACTGATGATCTCCTCCATGAGGACTGAAAAGCCCTAACTCACTCAACCTATCCTCACAAGATATGCTCTCTAATCTAAAAAGAATCCTTGTCAATCTTGACTGCACCATTCCTAAAGGTTCCACATCCTTCCCATAATGAGATGACAAGAACTGAGCACAATATTCCAAGTGTGGTCTTTGTAATTGCATCAATAATTTTTCAACAATGTTATCGAACATTGTTCATCTACTTACCTTAGCAACTTGTTCCACATACCAACACCATTTGCCAGAAGATTGCCCTTCAGACCTCCTTTCCGTCAAGTCAAGTCGCTTTTTATTGTCATTTCAACCATAAATTGCTGGTCCAGTACACAGTAAAAATGAAACAACGTTCCTCCAGGACCCTGGTGCTACATGAAACAACACAAAACTACACTAGACTATGTGAGACAGCTCAAGGCTACACTAGACTACAGACCTACACAGGACTATGTAAGGTGCACAAAATAGTGCAGAGCAGCACAATAATTAATTAATAATAAACAAGACAATGGGCACAGTAGAGGACAAATTTCAATATAATAATAAAGGATGTAGGTGTCAGTCTAGACTCTGGGTATTGAGGAGTTGTTCTCTTCTCTTTAAACCTCTGCTTGTAGTTTTTGGCCCCTGTTCTCTGGAAGAAAGACCAAGTGCACTCACCCCGTCTGGGCCCCCCATGATTTTATATTCATCTACAAGTTCAATATTCCTAGAAAGATTAAACTGAGGTCACCACTACTGTTTACACTTCTTGCCGAATCAGTAAAGCAGTTGACATAATTAAAGACCTCACCCATCCCAGCCATTCTCGCCCCTCTTTTCTCCCTTTGGGCAGCAGATACAAGAGCGTGATAGCACGTAGCAAGGACAGACTCTTGAACAATAAGGTGGACACTTGACCTCCGGATCTACCACGTTATCATCTTGCACTTTACTGATTAACTGCACTGCACTTCCCCTGTGGCTGTTGTTATCGTTTATTCTGCGTTGTTATCGTTCTACTACCTGGCGCGGTGGCAGAACACTTTACAGCGCCAGTGACAGGGAGAGCGGGGTTCAGTTCCCACCGCTGCCTGCGAGGAGTTTGTACGTTCTCCCCGTCACTGCGTGGGTTTCCTCCCACAGTCCAAAAACATTCTGCTTAGGTTAGGGCTACTGAGTTGTGGGCACACTATGTAGGTGCTGGAAGTGTGGCAAAACTTGCAGGCTGCCACCAGAACATCCTCAGTATGTGTTGGTCATTAAATCAAACAATATATTCAACTCACGTTTTTGATATTTATTGCTTATCTATTATCATTGTTATTATTTCTTTTTGTATTTTCAGTTTTCTGGCTTTTGCACACTTGTTGTCCAAGTTGGTGCAGTCTTTCATTGATTCCGTTGTGGTTATTATTCTATTATGGATTTATCATGAATGCCTGAAAGAAAATTAACCTCAGGGTTGTATATGGTGACATGTGTGTACTTTCATAATAAATTTACTTTAAACTTATTTCACTGCATGTTTGATGTATATGTGACAAATAATCTTAACTGTAATCCTATGCTCCACAGAAGTTTGTCCCAGTCTGCCAAAGCTCTCCCTCAATCTCGGTCCCTTGCGTGCTGCCAACATTCTTGTAAATCTTCTCTGTGCTTTCTGCTTAGTGACATCTTTCCTATATGATGGTGACAAAACTGTAGGCAGATCTCGAGATGCAGCCTTAACGTCTTGCACAACTCAGCTGCTTCTTTTCATAACTTGATGGGCTGAAGGGCCTGTACTGTTCTGTAATGCTCTCTGTTTATTGCAGTCCCATTTGTGGAAGGTTGCTGCATACAAAATGACTCTGTGCTTTCAATGCAATAGTGCTTGAAAGGTCTTCTTTGGTTGTAAATGGGTGTGGTACATAAGACATAGGAGGCAATTAGGCAATTTGGCCCATTGAGTCTGCTCCGCCATTTCATCGTGGCTGGTCCATTTCTTTCTCAACTCCATTCTCCTGCCTTCACCCCGTACCTTTCGGGCCTTGACTAATCAAAATCAAGAACCCGTCAGCCTCTGCCTCAAATGCACCAGTGACCTGGCCTCCACAACCGCCTTTGGCAATGAATTCCACAGATTCACCACCACCTGGCTAAAGAAATTCCTCCTTATCTCTGTTTTAAATGGACGTCCCTCTATTCTGAGGCTGTGCCCTCTGGTCCTACTCCCCCACCAAAGGAAACATCCTGCTCACATCCATTCTGTCTGGGCCTTTCAACATTTGATAGGTTTCAATGAGATCCCACCTCATTCTTCTAATTCTTCTAAATTCCAGTGAGGACAGGCCCAGACCCATCAATCCCTGCTCATCCCTTTCATTCCCGGAATCATTTTAGTGAGCCTCCTCTAAATCTTCTCCAATGTCAGCACAGCCCTTCTTAAAATAAAGGGCCCAAAACGGATCACAATACTCTAATTGAGGCCTTGCCAGTCCTTTCTAAAGCTTCAGCATCACACCCTTGCTTTTATATTATAGTTCTCTGAAATGAACGCTCACATTGTATTCACCTTTCTCATCACTGACCCATCGTGATAGGTGCCACACAAATGAAAACTATTGCTGTTTAATGAGCCCCCACCCCCCACCCATTCTTAAGGGAACATAATAACTTAAATAGACCTTTCCGGTCGAAGGAGCCCAGTGCACATGTGTGAGCAATTAACATACCAACCCCTACGTCTTTGGAACGTGGGAGGAACCTGGAGCACCCGCAGGAAACCCACGCAGTCACAGCGGCAGGAACTCAACTAGGTCATTGGTGCTGTGAGAGCACCATGCTACCGTGGCACCTCCATCATGTCTCATCACTATGGGAAAGGAGTTTTTGAAGGAGGGGTTTCCAAAGTATTTGTTGCCTTGACGTTAGTTGGGAGGATGGTTTATAATGTTTTTTTTTAAATCATCTCAGTATTTGTATATTTAAATACCTGAATGGGTTTACAACGGTTGGCTCATTCAGAAATCAGCACGTCCAGGACATCCGTGCCTGCCCAGTCAACCACCGAAATTCGGGATTTACTGAGGGATTTGGAACACCGAGTCCCTCTGTTCACTCGAAGGATATCCACGTTGGAAGCCCCTCACCCTGGGATTTCCCAGTGTTAAACTTAGGGAATTGCCTCTCAGATCCTGCAAGGGTCAGACTTGAAGCAGGATCTTGACCCCTATCATAGGGAAAAGACTTTACTAGATAAAGAAAATGCAGGTATATGTATTTTAAGAATACATTTTGGATTATTTTCAGGTTTTAACTGATTCATAATTGTTTCGGGCATTTTAATATTTTTAATTTTAATTGTTTACATTTCAAAATCATTTGCAACTTTGACCTTTGGCAAAGTTGGGACAGGGTTTTATAAACACAGAAAACCTCGGCCCACAAAGCTGTGCCGAACATGTCCTTACCTTAGAACGACCTGGGCTTACCCGTAGCCCTCTATTATTGCCAGCTACCAAAGCAGTTTTGGAGGGTCTGAACACAACCAGATTCTGCAGACCTGTTCATTTTTCTCCCCATATGCTGCCCGACCTGTATTCTGGGCATGTTACGCAGGGGTCTGAAGCCCCTGTCACAACCAAGGCCTGGGATTCTGAGAAGTTGTGGCACAAAAGGTACGAAGCAGACTCGTACGGGATGTGAGAGAGAACCATGGGCGGTGATTCCCTACACGGGTCACAGTTATCACCCCTTGACCATCAGGCTCTTGAACCAGTGCAGGTAACTTCACTTGTCCCAGTCACTGAACTGCTCCCACAAGCTATGGACTCACTTTTCATCTCGTGAATATTGTTTATTTATGCGTTAATTATCGTTTTTCTTTTGTATTGCACAGATTACAGTATTGTATTTTGCACATTGGTTGTTTGTGCACCCTGTTTTATGCCCCCTTTCACTGATTCTATTACTGTTCTTGGATTTGCTGAGTATGCCGGCAGGATAAAGAATCTCAGGGCTGTGTATGGTGACACACTTGTAGGGTTTAACAATAAATTTGCTTTGACGGTGCATCTCTCTCTCTTAGAACCGCCAGGAGGCTCAGCCAATGAGGTTGGGTGGGGATCCAAACCAAATATGGGCCCTGTTGATTCAATTACCCAGGACAGTGGCAGCAAGCACCCCGAGAGTTAGTAACTGCTGTATTATTTTTAGGGAGTAATCAGCCTCGTGCCAACGAAGAAAAGAGACCCTGCAAAGATAATGGCCCAGACGCAGAGTTTCGATTCGAAATATCGGCACTTCATCCCCATCCCCCCATTTCCTGAAGGTTGTTACAGCCGGGGGGGGGGGGGGGGGCAGGGGAGAGTGTAATGGAGACAAGCTCCCATTACCTATTAAATGTTCCCAATGACGTGCGTCTCAATACCCTCTTGAGAACCAAGTCCAGCTCCTGGCCTTCGAGCCCGGCGGAACCATTTCTACTGACAGAAGGGGCAAAAGCGGGCTACTAGCGCCTTAAAACCAGTCGCTTCGGGCAATTGGGGCTCGAGAGTCACGGTCGGCAGCTCATCGAGGAGAAGGAAAACCGATCTCAAATCTCCGCTGCCTTGCGGCTGTACCCACCCATGGGGAGGGCTTCGGGTGTAAGCTCCGAGGGAAAATCCAGAGCTGGAGTCCCTGAGGCAGTCCGACGTTGAGTTCGACGCTGCTGGCGGTCTCTGCCCTTCCTTTGGGGTCATCAGCCACGTGGAGAGGGGGAGCCCGCTACATGGGCAACAGCGTGCTCCCCCTGTCGTACCGCCGCGGCGAGCGCATCGTGTCGGCAACTCGGACATGGCCAACTCCGACCAACGGAGAGCCTCTCATCTCCCCCACAGAGGCTGCTCGACCCGCCTAGTTATTTGTTGTTCTGGATTTAAGAAAAAATATTTTGTAGTTTATGATCAGTTTGCCCCATGACGGGACTATTTACGGAACTCGGAACACGTTAGAACTGAACAGAGAACCATAAACATACTAGGCACAAGAGACGCTGGAAATCCAGAATAACACCCACAAAATGCTGGAGGGACTCATCAGATAGGGCATCTATGGAAAAGAATAAAAAGTCGACGTTTCGAGCAGAGACACTGCGTCGGGACCAGCATTTTGTGCGTGTTACATATACATATTACGCCCTTTATATGAATCGGACGTGTTTGTTCTCCACTGAAGCAATCCCCTAGGAATCTGAGACTTAATTCGTTTGCTACACCACTGTCTTGAACCGGAAGATAACGAAGCAGGAAGTTCCAACGCTTGTTAATATCACAACTCAATTAACGATAACGTTTAGTTCTGGAAACCTCAGACTCCCTGTACAAACATCATCATGTTCCTATCAACATTCACAAAAGCTAATGTGAAGAAGATGAAAATTCAGATTTTAACTGGCGGTTTTCGTTCAATCACACCCGAACTCAACTAAAGTGAGGATTAGTCCGGTATTTCTAGCTGATAGCCACTGGCGCGGACCCTGTTCACCCAGGAAGTCCTATGAGTTTAATTCTCGGCACGAATTAAATAGAGTATTACAGTACAGGTACAGACCCTTCGGCCCATCTAGTCAGTGCCGAATTGTTATTTTACCTAGTCCCGGCGAATAGATTCATACAATACAGAAACAGACCCACTGACTGTTACAGACGCCTATACCTTGATGGTTTCCATTAAACTCTTGACCTTCTCTTCGTCCAGCTCGGGCGGGAAAGGTCTGATGAGGATTCTCAGGGGTATGTAGTGAGTGTCTGGGACGTTCTCAGAGTGGATGCTCTGTATCCCTCTCGCTCCCTCCTCGCTGAGTTTGCTGAGGTGTGGATCGTCGGCGCTCTGCATACCTCTTCCTCCACGGACGTTGCAAAGTGCGGCTGAAGTTTCCGAGCACCGAAGAGCGGCAAGAAGTTTGCGGGCGAGCGGCAGACGTGGATACATGGTATCCTTTACAGTTGCTACACACTCAGGACTGTCCCATTCCCAGAGAAGGGGAAACGCAGACAGAAAATCATGGCAAACACCTCACCCGCACCGAATAGGGAAACACGTTTCCATCCGGATTCAACTCAGAGACGAATCATACCTTTCTTTCTCAATGCTCAGCCTTTAATTAAGTCTCTATAGTTAGTGAATCTAATTGCACGACGAATAATTGCCCTCTCCAAACAGGGCTTAGTTTTTGCCTTTTTTTTGCTAAGTCATGATGAATAGTGTTACTTCAAGCCGTTTTAGCTCGGGGCGATTCACCGGGGTCGCTAAACAGACGTGCTTCTATTTAAGGTTCGCCACACTCTCACTGTCTTGTAGAACGCGGCGCACTGGGCGATACCACTGAAGAATTGTATTCTGTGGCGAGTCCGTCTTTGCAGATAAGAATCTGTTGTAAGCTCTCATAGAACATAGAATAGGAACGGGAACGGACTCTTCCGCCCACGATGAAGCTAATCCCTCCGTCCTCTATCTATTCATGTGTCTGTCGAAATGTCAACAAATGCCACTCACTGGAATTCATAAGAATGGGGGTGGTAGTGGTTGTGGTGGTGGTGGGGGGGGGGGGGGGGAGAAATCTCCTTGAACCCTATCGAATGTTGAAAAGCCTAGATAAACTGGATATGGAGAGGATGTTTCCTATAGTGGGAGAGTCTAAGACCAGAGGACGCAGCCTCAGAATAGAGGGGCGTCCACTTAGAACAGAGATGAGGAATTTCTTTAGCCAGGGTGTGGTGGTTCTGTGGAATTCGTTAGGCGAGAAGGGATACCGGGAGAAGACAGGGGATTGGGACTGAGGGGGAAATCGAGCAGCCATGCTGAAATGGCGGAGCTGACTCGATGGGCCCAATGGCCTAAATCTGCTCCTATGTCTTATGGACATGTCCTCTCCTCATTGTTATTGTCAGGAAGGAGGTATAGGAACTTAAGGCATGCACTCAACGATTCAGGAACAGCTTCTTCCCCTCTGCCACCCGATTTCTAAATGGACATTGAACCCATGAACACTACCTCACTATTTTAATTCTGTTTTTTGCACTACTTACTTGAACTTAACTATTTACTAGACATATATAACTAATGCAATTCTGTTTCTTTCTCTCTATATATTTATCATGTATTGTTCTGCTGCTATAAAGTTATCAGATTTCACAACACTTGCCGGTGTTATTAAATCTGATTCTGATGAAATGCCACTATCGTATCTGGTTCCGCCACTCCCCCTGGCAGCGTTTTCTAGGCACGTTCCCTGTGTGGAAAAAAAAACTTGACTTTAGATCTTTAAACTGTCCTCTCTCAACTTAAACACATTGCGTGCTCTTTAGTATTTCCACCCTGGGGAAGAGGAAGAGTATTTTATAAACTTCCTTTTTTTAATTTTTTAAATCAAAATGTCCTCAGTATGCACCGCATTACACACTTCTCCCACTTGGTGCCCCCTCCTCTGACACCACGTTCACCTTCGAGGTTCGCTCTGATTTCTTTACAACTGTGCGGAGCAACCTTCGCCCTGAGCAGAAAACACGGCGTGGAAACAGCGCGGCACTTGGTCATATGAATATTTAGAATGGAAAGTGAAAAATTACATAATTCTGATTTTATTTACTAATTGAAGGGTACAATGAAGTACAGTAGTACAGCAAAGGAAATCTTTCACATTTCGTAAACTTTTTTCTAGCTGTGTCCAGTTCCAGCTTCGTGACCACAAAGGTTGAGTTCGCGGGAGCGTTCCGGCGGATGCGCAGCCGCATTTCGAGGGAAGCAGTGTCCTATCAAAACTGTCAAAGTAAATCAGAGGAAATTTATTTCCAAAGTCCGTACACTCAATGGTCAGTAAAAACCGCCGATCATTGAGGTCTCCCTCCTATTTGTGACACATACCGGGACCATTGCAGAAGAGGGCCCCGAACCGCTGTTGAGGATTCCTACCCCAATCTCTCTGAATCACTACCGTCAGGAAGGAGCATCAGGAGTAGGACTGCCAGACTGGGTGACAGCTTTTTCCCTCAGGTTGTGACATTAATGAATACCCTGCCACCACCGAGGTCTCGGCGCTAGGACAGTGATGCTGTTTACCTGTGCTAAGCTTTACTACAGACATTTTGAATTGTATTTAATTTATTTATAGTATGATTTGGGATGCCAGTGTGGAGATACATCTCTGGAAAAGGAGGTGTAAGGTGCTCCTTCTCTCCGCTAGCCTGCAGGTCACCCTCGGTCGAGGTGTGGCACCTGATTAGCCCCCAGTCAGGGTCACGTGAAGCCATGGGAGCAGGTGGTGCAGATCACAAGCCCTGGTTATGTGACCACTGACCCCAGGTAGACAACTGGGGTCACCTGTCTTGTAAAGACACAGCCCAGGAGAAGGCAACGGCAAACCATTTCTGTAGAAAAAATTTGCCAAGAGACTATGATCACCCACCTCATACGACACAGCACATGATGAACGAATGACAGTATAATATTTCGTTTGTGTTCTGTGTGGGATATATGTTTTGTGGGTGCACCGTGGTCCAGAGAAACGTTGTTTGTTTGTATACATGTACAGTCAGATGATAATAAACTTGAACTTGAGCAATTT
Source organism: Hypanus sabinus (assembly GCF_030144855.1). NCBI lineage: Eukaryota > Metazoa > Chordata > Chondrichthyes > Myliobatiformes > Dasyatidae > Hypanus > Hypanus sabinus. Next base: position 157,946,406 of record NC_082714.1, on the reverse strand, counting down.
ATTAGTTATGAGTACCTTCCTTATTACTCATGTGTTCATGGTCATCAACTGCTGTAGCTCATCCACTTCAAGGTTTGGAGTGTTGTGTGTTCACCACTGTTGTGATTAGATATTTGCATTGACAAGTAGGTGTACAGGTGTGCCTAATAAAATGGCCATGGAGTGTACATCACCATATACCACCTTGAGCTTTATTTTCTTTCAGACATTTACAGGTTAATTCCTGGGATGGCGGGACTGTCATATGTTGAAAGATTGGAGTGACTGGGCTTGTATACACTGGAATTTAGAAGAATGCAAGGGGATCTGATTGAAACATATAAGATTATTAAGGGATTGGACACGCTAAAGGCAGGAAAAATGTTCTCGATGTTGGGGGAGTCCAGAACCAGAGGCCACAGTTTAAGAATAAGGGGTAGGCCATTTAGAACAGAGTCGAGGAAAAATTTTTTCACCCAGAGAATTGTGGATCTATGGAATGCTCTGCCTCAGAAGGCAGAATTCTCTGGATGCTTTCAAGAAAAACGTAGATAGAGCTCTTAAAGATAGCGGAGTCAAGGGATATGGGGAGAGGGCAGGAACGGGGTACTGATTGTGTATGATCAGCCATGATCACAGTGAAAGGTGGTGCCTACTGGTAGAAAGGTGGCCTACTCCTGCACCTACTGTCTATTGTGAATAAGGAAATACAATAGAATACAAAACTGTACGTAAAGGTAGACCGACAAACAACTGATATGCAAAAGAAGACGTTGTGCAAATAAAAAATACTGAGATTATGAGTTGTACAGACGTTGAAAGCAAGTCTGTAGGTTGTATCAGTTCCGAGTTGAGGTGAGGTCAGTGGTTCATGATGTGGGGTAATAACTGGTGGAGTGGGATATAAGGCTCCTGTATGGAAGATATTACCAATGGGAAGCCGTTCATTAGTATTTGCCTTACAACTTTGTTTATTTTTATTTACTTATCCTTTCAAGGAATCCGTGAAGATTGTCCACTCCTACAACTCGATGACCCCCCCCCCCTTTCAAACAAGGAAGGAAAAATACTACACTTTTCCAAAAAAATATTATTCTCATCATTCTTCCCAAATTGCTTTATTGTGTTACTGTGTCTCAACCCTTCACCTGGCATCCAGGAACTCATTACTGGGTGTAAAGCAATTCGGGAAGAACTGATGAGGTTAATACTCTTGGGAAAACGCAGACCGAAACCAGGACTTCCCATGTCCCTCCACAGATTCTGCCTGACTTCCCGAGTTACTCTGGCAGGCTGGTTTTCCCCGTGTATTTATAAGGTGAGGTAACCAATTCCTGCACAGCAAACTCCTTCAAAAATCAATGGGAAAATGGTTTCTCTACAGTTCCAGCTGGCTTGGTAAAGCAGCCAACATAAAGACCTCACCCATCCAGACATTCTCACTCCCCCCACCCCTCCCATCAGATGGTTAAGTTCCAAAGACATCACCACCAAAAACTTGCACTACACTCAGTGGCCACTATATTAGGTACACTTGTACCCTTGCTCATTAATGCAAATATCTAATCAGCCAATCGAGCGCACCAAGTCAATGCATAAAAGTGCGCAGATGTGATTTGCTGGTCAATAGTAAATGACTGCATTCCCAAGAATAAATTACAATACCGTTTCAGCATAAATAATTCATTTTAACTTGGGGGAGAAAGCAAGATTCTAGGATATGAGTGGGTTTACACTAATCAATGCATTTGGTGTTCAGAGTGTGGCCACTTTATTAGGTACACCTGTATGTCCACTCATTAATGCAAATATCTAATCAGCCAATCATGTGGCAGCAACTCAATGCATAAAAGCATGCAGACGTGGTCAAGAGATTCAGCTGTTGTTCAGATCAAACCTCAGAATGGGGGAAGAAATGTGATTGAAGTGACTTTGACTTGGTGGTTTGAGTATCCGGGAAACTGTTGATCTCCTGGGATTTTCGTGCAGAACAGTCTCTAGAGCTTACAGAGAATGGTGTAAGAAACAAGAAGATATCTGGTGAGTGGCAGTCTTGTGTGTGAAAACACCTTGTTACTGAGAGAGGTCAGAGGAGAGTGGCCAGACTGGTTCAAGCCGACAGGAAGGCGAGAGTAACTCAGATAACCAGGCGTTACAATAGAGGTGTGCAGATGAGCATTTCTGAATGCACAACATGTCCAGCCTTGAAATGGATGAGCAACAGTGGCAGAAGACCACGGACGTACGGAAAAACACTCAGTGGTCACTCCTGTAAATTGGCCACTGAGTGTAGATGTGTCTCTCTGGATTGCAAGCCCAAGTAGCTGGAGTGGTTCTCAAATTGCAGGTGTCTGTCTAGTGGCGAGGATGCTGCACAAACGTTGTTAATGATAAAGCACCGCTGTAAAATGTCTGAACATTCTCCAGCCAGACCTGGGTGCTTTCAAAGCAGAGGTTGATAGGTTTTTGATTAGTAAGGGTATGGGGGGAAGGCAGGAGAATGGGGTTGAGAGGGATAATAAATCCACCATGTTGGAAAGATGGAGCAGACTCGATGGGCTGAATGGCCCAGCTCTGCTCCTATGTCTTATGGTGTTATACCTGCCTGTACCCCAGTCGCTGGACCCATCCCCAATTTCCATGATGGAATGGCAGAGCGGACTCGATAGGCCAAATGGCCCAGCTCTACTCCTATATCTTTATAGCCTTATATTCAATAACTTCCAAAAGGGTCTTATGGTCTTAAACCTTCCCCATACTGAGATCCCAGTCTGTTGCTGATTTCCATTAACCTGCTGCTCAATATGAAAGTGAGGTCTATTCTAGGAAGTGCCATTAATCTTTGACCCACTCCATTAAATAAACCAGCTCTCTCATTTCCCTGTTGTTTACATTATGGTTCCAATACTGATTAAAATTGGACAGCCTCAAGGCTTCAATTTGTTTTCTTAAACTTTCTACTGGCAGTGATTTGGAACTGAACCGAGGTCATTGAACAAACTGGGAATCAAAACATTTGTCTGATGCCCATTTTTTCTCAAATAGCTCACTGGCTGCTTGGAAATTTAAACCCACACTATATCTAGTAGCTTTCAACACTAATATTTACTGTCTGGATACCATGTTTCAAGCCAATGCATGAATTTCTGTGCGGTGGAAAGATTTGAAGGGTCTTGACCTGAAACATTGGCTATCTGTTTCCCTCCACAGATGCTGGCTGACCCACTGAGTTCCTCTAGCAGCTCTTCTTTTTCTTCAGATTTCTGCATCTGCAGTATTTTACCTTTGTTCCCAATTGATCTTGCTTCAAGTTCAAGGTTGTTGTAGTAGGTATACAGGGTATAAGCACCATGAAAATTAGCTTTTTGTAGCAGCAACGTAGTACATTACAAATGTGATAAGTGCAGGCTGACATAGACTTAAATTAACATTAATTATACATAACTTGCTGGCCAGTGGTGTACTGGTATCACTGGTAGTGGACTTTGAGGTGAATGGTCCCGGGTTCGAATCGGGCCGGCTCCTCACATGTTTTCCATCCATGCCGGGTTGAGCATCGAGCTGGCAGCTCAGCCTCATGAAAAACAAACAAGTGCTACAGAAACAGGAAGGTTGCCACCCAATGTGCCACAAGGAACGGAAAGGAACAGTACAAATCTACACAACAACAAAAATTAGTTACACGGATGAGAGGTGTATGGAGGGATATGGGCCAGGGGCAGGTCAGTGGGACTAGGCAGAAAAATTGTTTGGCACAGCCAAGGAGGGCCAAAAGGCCTGTTTCTGTGCTATGATGTTCTATGGTTCTAGTGTAAGTAAAGAGAAAAAAAAAATGTAGTTCGAGGTGGTATTAGGGTTTTTCAGGGCACTTTAAGAACCTGATGGCAGTTCAATGATTAAAGTTCAAAGTAAACTTATTTCCAATGTACACGTACACTGTATGCCACTATATACTACCCTTAGATTCAGGTTTGTGTGGGTATTCATAGTAGACTAATGTAATACAATAAAATCAATGGAAAACTACGCACAAAGACTGACCATCAACCAACGTGCAAAAGGAGGCAAAGCGCGCAAATACAGAGCATCTTTTTTGTAGCAGCACTGCAGTACGTGACAAGCACGACAAAGAAAGGTTGACATAGAATTATACATAACTTACACAACAAAATAAACTACCGTAATAACTTCCTTGCAGGTGGAGAGATAAAAGAAGTGTAGACCGAGGCAGAGTTACAGTAGGTGTAAGAGTAGCTCAGTGATTAGCACAATGCTTCACAGTACCAGTGACCCGGGTTCAATTCCCACCACTGCCTGTAAGGAGTCTCCCCGTGACTGTGTGGGTTTCCTCCCCCAGTCCAAAGATATACTGGTTGATAGGTTAATTGGACTTTGTAAATCATCCTGCGATTAGACCAGGATTGTTGGGTGGGCAGCACTGCTCAAAGGGCTGGAAGGTCCTGTTCTATGCGGTATCTCAATAAATAAAGCAATAACACGATGACAGTGGGGAAGAAACTGCTGTTGAACCTTGAGATGTTGGTCTTCAGGCCCCTGTACCTCCCGCCTGATGGCAGCCTCAATAAGGCAGTAACTGTGCCCGTGTCCAGTAACGGACTTATTTACTCACAGAGACCGACTGCAGGAAGGTCGCCAGCTCGGTGAAAGACATCCTTTGATCAGCTGGAAATTTATAGGCCATTGAGACGTCCGTTGAGGAATGGTGCTGATGGGCTCAGTCAGTGCTGAAAGACACGCTGAAGGCTGGTGCAGCCACCGCAATGGCTTGGTGGTGGAGGACCACAGTATCGGGTTCTTTGGCTACTGGAGAGTGAGGAAAGCCCTCAAGTATTGCGGTAGTGTACCACCTCAGAGGGGCCACATGAGTGATTCAAAGTCCATTTATTATCAAAGTATGTGTGCAACATTTAACCCTGAGGTTCGCCCTCCCACAGACAGACACAAATCAAAGACGACTACGGAACCTGTTCAAAGGAGTACATCAAACCCCCAACATGCAAAAAAAGAGAACAAATTGTGCAGGTGGCAAAAACAAATTAAAAGGAGTGACAAGCGGAGAATATAAAACAGCAAAGTTCATGTTATTGAACCAGCCCAGGTATTCAGTTCAGAGCTTAATCCAATCTAGTTCTGTGCCATTCGTTACCCTCAGGCTGCAGACCCAGTCCACCCTGATCGAAATTGCACAGAATAGCAACAAAATAAGGAGCGACCAGAAACACATCCTAATGTGAACTACAGAGTCCAACCTGCATTGATTAAGCCCAGGATCCCAGCACCATCCTCCAGCAGCGTTGAGCGAGACAACAGTGCTATTGGTTTCAAGGAATGTAATGGGAAACTACTTAACACATTGTCCATGAATGAAAAAGCATTGCATGGTTTATTCTTGTAAATATTTTTATTATTAATAAAACGTATTTTAATATTAAAAATAGTAATCACAGTGGTAGTGTTGGAACCACATTAGATAACAAGCTTCTGTGATCATAAATACTGAGGTTACCCAGTTCCCTCCCAACCCTAACGCTCCCCTGCCCCACCCCAAATATTCCACTGTTAGATCCTCAACACTAAACTGCTAAAACAGACTAGCCAATTTCACATCCAATCCCAGCGGGAGATGAGTGAAGAGACATGGTCTCCTGTTCCTAACATGGACAGACAGAGGTGGGCGTTGGTGAACAGCTGCATGTTTGTCATTGGGACCACGGTAAATCTAATTCCTGATGCGTCAGGAGGGTTTTGCTGGCTATCCCATTCTCACTATAGATCTGAGGGTCCTATGACTATAATAGAGATCTCACCACTTGTGTACAATTTCAGCTACAGAGACTCCAAGCTCATGAATCCAGTCATAAATCCAAATGCAAAATCCCAAACACCTTCCAAACATTATTCCCTTAGCAACCAGGGCAAATTGATTGTTAAAGGAATAAGTGGGTCATATGGTATTTTTGGACTGGACTGGAATTTTCCTGCCAAGGAATTTCTGTCAGTATCCCTGCCTCATTAACAAAGTGACCTCCAGTCTACTGAAGGGCAAGAACAGAGGACACTATGCAGATAACTCTGAACTGATTCCACAAACTATGGATTCATGTCCTCAGTATTATTTTGTTTGTTTACTTAGTTTATAATTTTCACAGTTTGTCCTCTTTAGCACCTTAGTGATTATTTTTGTTGGTTCCATTGTATCTCTCTGTTCTAGGCTGAATGACTGTAAGAAAATGAATCCCAAGGTATTACGTGGTGATGTATATGTTCTTGGATAATAAACTTACATTGATCTTCGAACTTTTTGAACCTTCACACAGAAGACCTCATAAACGTCTGTCTCAGTGCCAAAGTCTCAGAGAATAAGGAGGGAGCATCTCAACCGCATAGATGACAGCAGGTCAAGAAACTGACTCTTCACTATCTTCTCAAGGGCAGTTAGGAGAGGCAAGCAGTGAAGAGCACCTTGAGGTTACAAGAAGTAGTGAAAGGGTAGCCTCAATGGAGGGAACGAACTCTGCTTCGGTTAAGGTAGTTCTTCAGAATCCAAATCCAAATCAGGTTTAGTTTCACTGACATATGTTGTGAATTTTGTTGTTTCCTGGCAGCAGTGCAGTGCATAAAAATTATTGTAAGTTACAATAAGAAATATAAGTAAGTAAAGCAGAAAGTGAGGTGGTGTTCATTGGTTCATGGTCTGTTTAGAAACCTTGTGACAGTGGGGAAGAAGCTGTTCCTAAAATGTTCAGTGTGTACCTCCCATTGGATGGTAGCAATGAGAAGAGAGCATGTTCGAGATGGTGAGGGTCCATAAGACCATAAGATGGAGCAGCAGAATTAGCTTGGCTCCTCGAATCTGCTCCACCATTCCATCCTGGCTGATTGGTTATCCCTCGCAACCACATTCCCCTGCCTTCTCCCCATGACCTTTGACTCTTAATGATGGATACCACCTTCTTGAGGCATCGCCTTTTGAAGACGTCCTCGATGATGGGGCGGCTGAGCCTACAACCCTCTGCAGCTTTGTCCCGATCCTGCGCGTTCAAGACACCGTACTCGTCTCGCCTGGCGCATCATTTGCTTCTTTCACTGCAAGAGAGGATTTGTTTTGGATGCGTTCCCGTGTTCAGTACTCCTCCAGGCTCTTAGAGTGCTGCTGTTGGCCAAGGTCCAGAGCAGCACAAGTTACTTTTAATGAGACTGCAGTTTTGTGAACTCAAGTGAAAGCTGGATTAACCTTTTGGGAAAATAGAATGTTTATGTTGCCCAGATGTCCTGGAACCACACAATTCCATTTTTCCCACATATCCATCTTGAAGCCGAACTGGAGATTGTTTAAAGATAATGGAAAAGCACAGGTTGTGTGATTCATGTTCCCTGGTGTGCAGAAACATTTGGGGTGACGTCATGCAGGTGTTCAAGGCCATCGAAGGATTTGCACAGAACAAGAGGAGTGTAAAATTAGAGCAGAGCTGCTCCGGGTTCCTGTCAGGACGTTCTTCTTCACGGGAAGGACATGTCAATCTGGAACCTAAAAATAGGAATCCATCCCTTTGACTCCACTGCTCAGTACAGGAGGACACGGCTTTCAGGTAAGGGGAGGGAAGTTCAAGGGGGATGTTAGAGGAAGGTTTTTCACTCAGAGAGTGGTTGGTGCGTGGAATGCACTGCCTGAGTCAGTGGTGGAGGCACTAGTTTACGAGACTACTAGACAGGTATATGGAGGAATTTAAGGTGGGGGGTTATATGGGAGGCAGAGTTTAAGGGTCAGCACAACACTGTGGGCCGAAGGGCCTGTACTGTGCTGTAGTATTCTATCTATCTACTCTGACCCCTTACAGTTTACAGCTATGCGGACCAACCTGCTCTAAGCAGGAAGTTTTGATATGGACTGTAATATGCACACAATGAATATTTAGAATGAAAATTGAAAAGTAACATACTTTTGATTTTATTTATTAATTGAAGGGTATAATGAACTACAGTACAGCAAAGAAATACTTCCACATTTCGTAAGCTTTTTCTCATCTCTCTTCATTCCAGCTGTGCGGCCACACGCCCGTGGGGCTTAGAGGGAATAATGCCCCTTACCTTTCCCTTACACTTACACCTACTCTCTCTCCAACATAACTCATCCCTGTCCCCATCCCTATATCTAACTCAATCTCCAGTGACACTCCTACCCCTACCCTGTCACTGTCCCCATCCCTATCTTTACCCCCACCCCAAACCCTAGCCCCTCACCCATAGCCATGTCTACCCCTGTCCTTTCCTCTGTCCTCATCACTAAACCTGTCCCTAACTCTATCCCCACTTCTACACCTGACCCTGCCCACGTTGTTGTCTCCATCCCCAGTGCCCACCTCTAACCTCTCCTTATCCCTGTCCCTTTTGTGCTGGTAAGTGTTAGGTTAACCACTACGCTGTTGTGCGCCGCTACGACGTTTCGCTCCAGCGTCCAGGGTACGCTCTGGGGAGCCCCTGATCAAGATATAATCAAAGGTAAGGCATCCCGTGCTGCGGTTAGAGTGAGGTGTATGTGCTTGACTGGGAGGATTGGGGCCTGCCTTGTCATTCTCACTTGGTACGTTCTGCTTTGTTGTGTCCGGTGTTCCGCCAAGCACGGTGGGCGTACTGCACCGACTCTGGAAAGTGTGGCAACAATTGCGGGCCGCCCAAGCACACTCTTAACACGTTAAGGCAAACAATGCATTTCACATGTGATAAATAAATGAATCTTGATTTGACAGGGATAAGGGCCAGAGATAAGGTAAACAGTGGTGAACATCTCCCCCTGAGAGAGGGGTCTGTACTCAGTGGATGCAGGTCTCATCAGAGTCAGGTTTAATATATCCGGCACATGTTGTGACATCTGTTGCTGTGCAGCAGCAGGACATTGCAATGCGTAACAATAGAGAGAAAGAAACTGATTTTTAGTTATATATGTATACATATAAAATAGTTGAATTAAATAAGTAGCGCAAAAATAAAAATTAAAAAAGTAGTGTGATAGTGTTCATGGGTTCAATGTCCATTTAGGAATCGGATGGCAGAGGGGAAGAAGCTGTTCCTGAATCGCTGAGTGTGTGCTTCAGGCTTCTGTGCCTCCTCCCTGATGGTAACGACAAGAACAAGGCGCTACCTGGGTGATGTGGTCCTTAATGATGGATGTTGCCTTTTTGAGACGTCTCTCCTTGAAGATGTCCTGGATACTCTGGAGGCTAGGGGCCATGATGGAGCTGACTGAGTTTACATCTCTCTGCAGCCATTTTGATCCTGTGCAGTAGCACCCCACCCCAAAACCAGACGGTACAGCAGCCATTTAGAATGCTCTCCACACCAGCAGATATTTGCGAGTGTTTTTGGTGACATACCCAATCTCCTCAAACTCCGAATGAAGTACAGGTAATACATATAAGGTTTAGAGGGGAAACAAAGAAGAATTTTGTTTCTACCAGAGGATGGTTTTGGTTTGGAATGAACTGCCGGAGGGAGTGGTAGAAGCAGATACTGTCATTAAAGACCCACCACCACCTGCCCATGCTATCTTCTCACAGCTTCTATAGGGCAGAAAGTACAGGAACCTGAGGTTCCAAACCACCAGGTTCAAGAACAGCGACAGCACTTCAACCACTTGATTCTTGAACCAACCCGCACTACCCCAGAGTAGGAGCCAGGATTGATTACTTTCCACTACAATACACTTCATTTATTTTGCTCTAATTGTTTTCTTTCTTGTATTATTTTGTATAACTTAAGTTCTTTATGTGAATGCTGTTTATGTGATACTATTTGCCTGTGATGCTGCAGTAAGAAAGTTTTTCATCACACCTGTACAGACACATGCTAGTGCATTTGACAACAAACTTGACTTTGACTTTGGCTTCACTCAAAGGTGGCTGGCAAAGTGGCATAAGAGAGCAGGAAATTCTGCAGATACTAGAAATATAGAGCAACACACAGACAAAACGCTGAAGGAATTCAGCAGGGTGCTGCCTGGCTTGTGGAATTCCTCCAGCATTGTGTGTTTGTGTGAGTGTATGTGTTCGTGTGTGTGTGTCAGTGTGTGTGTGTCGATGTATGTGTGTGTCAGTGCATCTGTTTGTGTGTCTATTAGTGTGTGTGTGTGTCGATGTGTTTGTATGCGCGTGTGTGGATGTGTGTGTCAATGTGTGTGTGTCTGTATGAGTCTGTGTTTGCTTAGTTTATTTTGCATTTGCACAGTTTGATTTCTTCTGCACATTTGTTGTTTGTCAGTTTTTGTGTAGTTTTTCACTGAATCTATTTAATTTCTTTGTATTTACTGTGAATGCCTGCAAGAAAATGAATCTCAGGATTGTATATGGTGACATATACATAGTTTGATAATAAATTTACTTTGAACTCTGTCTAGCCGCAAACTTCCCTCTTGCCGTGTAGCATTACAAGTGGACCTTGCGACACATTGGTGGGGAATGCTGCAACCATGCACTGCTCGCTGGATGTTGCAACTTTCACAGCAGGGTGGCCAGCAACACTGCCTTAACCGCAGAGGAAAACATTGAGTAACCAGGCAGTCAACCACGAGACCTTTAGGATAGAGGGCCCCTGAAACTTGTCCGACCACTTAATACGTCAAGCCTGATCCAGACCTTGAGGTTGGAGTAGAATTTGGGGCAAGTTGCTAGGAATCCAGGAGAGCAAAGAATAGGCTTGATGTAGGATTAGTGAAAACGGTTGGTTGGCACAGTCTTGTTGGACTGAACGGCCTGTTTCTGTGCTGCGTATCTTTGAGTTTAATCATAAACATGAGATTCTGCAGATGCTGGTAACACACACAAAATGCCGGAGGAACTCAGCAGGTCAGGCAGCATCTATGGAGAGAAAAAAACAGTTGACATTTTGGGGTGAGACACTTCATCAGGACTGGAAAGGAATGGGGAAGAAGCCTGAATAATCATGAACTTAATCTCTGGGCTGTAGAAATCAAAGATGTGGAAATCTGAAATACAACCAGCAAATGTTGTTAGCACTCAGTGGGTCAGGCAGCATCTGTGGAGAGTGAAGCAGGATTAGTGTTTCTGTCGATGGTCTTTCAGCTGAAAGGTTAAGTCTGCGTCTCTCTCCACACTTACTGCCTGACCTGCTGTCTGTCAGATTGGGATATGGGGCATCAGCTCCACCTAGTGGGCTAAAACGGGGATGCATTAGAAGTGAAGATTTAAATGTGGGCAACAGGCAAAGGACACTGGAGGAACTCAGCAGGTCGGGCAGCATCTATGGAAAGGAATAAGCTGCCGATGTTTCAGATGCAGGGAACGGATGGTAAGGTAAGAGAACCAGTGTACAAAGATACAAAGTGTGGAAAATCTAGTTAAGGAAAAAAGAAGAAAGGTTCAAGAAACTAGTTACAGATAGAGTTCTACAGAATTACAAAGCTGGCAGGAAGAAGCTTGAGGATGAAATTAGGAGAGCCAGAAGGGGCCATGAGAAGGCCTTGGCGAGCAGGATTAAGGAAACCCCCAAGGCATTCTACAAATATGTGAAGAGCAAGAGCATAAGCTGTGTGAGAGTAGGACCAATCTGGTGCGCTAGTGGAAACGTGCATGGAGTTGGAGGAGGTAGCGGAGGTACTTAATGAATACTTTGCTTCAGTATTCACACAGAAACGTACCTTGGCAACTGAGGGGATGACTTACAGCAGACTGAAATGCTTGAACATACAGTTTAGACATTAAGAAAGAGGATGTGCTGGAGCTTTTGCAATGTCTCAAGTTGGATAAGTCACTGGGACCTGGCGAGATATACACCAGGCTACTGTGGAAAGTGAGGCAGGAAATTTCTGAGCCTCTGGCAATGATCCTTGCATCATCAATTGGGACAGAAGTACCAGAGGATTGGAGGGTTGCAAATGTTGTTCCCTTGTTCAAGAAAGGGAGTAGAGATAACCCAGGAAATTATAGACCAGTGAGTCTTACTTCAGTGGTGGGAAAATTGTTGGAGAAGATCCTGTGAGGCAGGATTTATGACCATTTGGAGAGACATGATTTAATTAGGGATTGTCAGCGTGGCTTTGTCAAGGGCAGGTCGTGCCTTACGAGCCTGATTGAATTATTTGAGGATGTAACAAAACACATTGATGAAGGTAGAGCAGTGGATGCAATGTACATGGATTTCAGTAAGGCATTTGATAGGGTTTCCTGTGTAAGGCTCATTCAGAAAGCAAGGAGGCAGGGGACCCAAGGAGACCTTGCTTTGTGAATCCAGAATTGGCTTGCCCACAGAAGGCAAAGGGTGTATTGTAGATGGTTTGTATTCTGCATGGAGGTCAATGACCTCCAGTGTTCTGCAGGAATCAGTTCTGGGACCCCTCCTCTTTGTGATTTTTATAAATGACCTGGATGAAGAAGTAGAAGGGTGGGTTAGTAAATTTGCTGATGACATAAAGGTTGGCGGTGTTGTGGGTAGTTTGGGGGGCTGTCTGAGGTTACAGTGGGACATTGATAGGATGCAGAACTGGGTTGAGAAGTGGCACATGGAGTTCAACCCAGATAAGTGTGAAGCAATTATTTTGGTAGGTCTGATCTGAAGTCAGAATATGGTAAGATTCTTGGCACTGTGGTGGATCAGAGAGATCTTGGGGTCCATGTCTCAAAGTTGCTGTGCAGGTTGACAGTGTTGTTAAGATGGTGTATGGTGTGTTGACCTTCATCAACCGTGGCATTGAGTTCAAGAGCCGAGAGGTAATGTTACAACAATATAAGGCCCTGGTCAAACCCCACCTGGAGTACTGCGTTCAGTTCTGGTCGCCTCACTACAGGAAGGATGTGGAAACCATAGAAAGGGTGCAGAGGAGATTTACAAGAATGTTTCCTGGGTTGGGGAGCATGCCTTATGAGAATAGGTTGAGTGAATTTGGCCTTTTTTCCTTGAAGTGACGGAGGATGAGAGGTGAACTGATAGAGGTGTCTAAGGTGATGAGAGGCATCGAACATGTGGATAGTCAGAGGCTTTTTCCCAGGGCTGACATGGCTAGCACAAGGGGGCATAGTTTTAAGGTGCTTGGAAGTAGGTACTAAGGGGATGTCAGAGGTAAGTTTTTCACACAGAAACTGGTGGGTGCGTGGAATGCACTGCTGGCGATGGTGGTGGAGGCGGATACAATAGAGTCTTTTAAGAGCCTCTTAATAGGTACATGGAGCTACATTAGAAAAATAGAGGGCTGTGCGGCAGGGAAATTCCCGGCAGTTTCTACAGTAGGTTACATGGTCAGCACAACATTGTGGGATGACAGGCCTGTAATGTGCTGTCAACAACACACACAAAATGCTGGTGGAACACAGCAGGCCAGGCAGCATCTACAGGGAGAAGCACTGTCGACGTTTCGGGCCGAGCCCCTTTGTCAGGTGTTCTACCAGCATTTTGTGTGTTGTTTGAATTTCCAGCATCTGCAGATTTCCTTGTGTTTCCTCTGTAATGTGCTGTAGTTGTTTATGTTCCATGTCTGAGACCCTTCATCGAGACCGGAAAGAAAGGGGGAGGAAGCCAGAATAAGGTGGGGGTGGAGGGGAAAGAGTACAAGCTAGAAGGTGATAGATGAGACCAGGATTAAAATCAATGTTTAGGCAAGGTCTCCTTCCTTTCCAGTACTACTAATGGACCTTGCTATTAAAAGGGTGACAGAAGATTACTAGCAAATTTCAGACATGATCACTTACATTATGTATTTGAGAATGAAGGATGAATGCGAGAGAAAGGAGAATGAGACAACAGAGAACACTATCGACAAGGGTGATGGGCCGAATGGGAAAGCGAAATACAGCAGATACTGAAAGCTGAAATAAAAACAGAATGGTACAAGTTGTCAGCAGGTCAGGCAGCATCTGTGAAGATTGAAATACTGTGAATTTTTTTTCTTTCTTGTATTATTTGTATGTTTTTTTTCTTGTGAATGCCACTTATATGATGCTGGTGTCTGCAATGCTGCTGCAAGCGTCCATTATCAGCCACACACCAGTTCCCCTCCCTTTATTCCACCTTCCTCCCCGATCGGATTCCATCATCTGCAGCCCTTTGCCATTTCCACCCATCACCTCCCAGCCTGTGGCATCATTTCCACTATCTTCCTCCCTCACCTGCCGATCACTTCCCCCTCTCACCTGCCAGCTCTTGCTCCACCCCTTCCTTCCAAATCTTTAAACCGGTTATCTCCCCTCTATCTTACGGGAAATGTCAATTGTTCATTCCCCTCCACAGACGTTGCCTGACCCGCTGTGTACTCCAGCTTTTGTGTTGCTCTGAAGGTTCCCGTATCTGCAGTCTCTTCGTGTCTCCTGAATAGCCTGCTGTTGTGTAAAATGTAATTAAGAGAGATCTGGGAAAATCTACAGCAACAACTCATAGACATACTCTCATCCCAAGCTGGCCACTTTTCGTCTTTTATTGCTGCTGTTTCACGTATTTACATGACTTATACTAGCGCCAGTAACATTATACTGTCTCACATAATCAGGCACCTCACACCTTGTGTCACTCTCCAGGCCATGTCACTCAGGGACTTGTGCTGATATTGTTTTGAGACTGAACCTGCTGGATTGTAACTGTATGTACTGTCTGTGACTATACAAATGTTGAGTGGTTTGCACCTTGGCCCCAGAGGAACAGTGTTTCATCTAGCTGTATACATGTGTGTGGTTGAATGACAATAACCTTTGGCTTGAACTTGAAATGTGGGTGACGGAATGAAAACCAAACAGGTCCCGCATCACGAAAACTCTCCACGCAAGTAAACAAAAGGTTGTGAATTCATTCAGAGCCAGAATGAAGAAAATGGTCTCTGTCCTTCACATCTTGCACATTAATTATTGAAGCGAAGTCAATACATTCTTCCAATAGTCCTTACCCAGGCAGTTAAAATTAATTATTTCAGAGTCTCCTTTCAGTGGGAACAGCACAGAATTAACTAGCAAACTAATGGCATGAACCTTCAAGTTATTCGGGTCACAGATTCACTCACCTGAATTACCATAAAAATACTAAATAAAGACACATAGCAGAGATATTTATATCATTTATTCTCCTTGAAGTTTGGCAAAGAGGTTTGGTACAATTGTGCTTTCTACAGTTATGTGTTCAATTCTTGTTTTCTTTATAAAGAATAAAATAGTATGGAAAATTCCCGAAACTGTGTACATCTTGTACACTGTGGAGTGTACAATTAAAAACCCAGTGCAAGTATAAATTGATGCAGCAGAATATACATTTTTGCTTTATATACAAAATTACTTTCTCTAAATCTAAGTATAATGCTAGCTATGTGTGATAATTAAAGATATATAGAAGGGAAAAGGGAGAGAGAATGAAAAGAGAGGAATAGGGAGAGAGGGCTAGTGAGAGAGATAGACAGAGGGATAGAGAGAGAATAGAGAGAGATAGAGAGAGAGGGCAAGGGGGAGAGAGTGAGAGGGGAAGAGAAAGAGGGGAGAGAAATGGAGAAGGTGGGGGATAAGAGGATAACAGGAGGTGAGTGAAAAGGAGGAAAGAAAGAGAGAATGAGGAAAGATAAGCGAGAAGGATAAAAGAAAGATTGAAATGAAGGGATGTCTGTGAAAGAAAATGAACAAAGAAAGTGTTTGGAGAGAACAAGGGGAAAAAGAGAGATGAAGGGAATGAGAGGAAGGGAAATGAGGCAGAAGAAGGGAAAGAAAAAGAGAATTAGAGAGAGAATGGGAAAAGGAGAGGGGATTTGACTGGAGGAAGGGAGAGAGAAGGAGAGAGAAAAAGAAAGTGAGAGAAAGAGACAGAGTGGGAAGGGGGTTGGTATTTGGCTGGAAGGAGAGAGAGAGGGAGAGAGAGGAAGTTAACAGCAACACCCGATCATACTCAGAACTCTAGACTGAATGCTATTATTTTTGATCATATATTTTAAATAGTTTTTGAGTTTATAATCTATAAAATGATTGGCGGTTGTCACATACAACAGGAGATAGGAAAATATCCTTTAACGCAGGGTCTGCGATAGGCTGCGGTTAATCTGTTAACCAGTACTGATCCTGGGTTGAGAGGGTTCACTCAACAACTTACTTCAGTTACTAACTTCTGAAAGATGTTTCAATATTTATCAGTTTTAATTCCATGACTATAAAAGGGGAAGTAAAGTTGTTTTATTTCCCTCTACCCGACTACCATTTCTTTCACTTCCTTTGAAAGCAGCCTTGCCTTCAGATATCGGCCTGTTTCTAAGATCCTGTGTTACCAGACTGTGTGGAAAAATCTTTTCCAGGGCATTCTAGATTTCACTGTGAGATTCCAGTATTTGCCTCCTTGGACACTGGGATCTCAACTTTCTGAGGTGATGGCGATCTCGAGTCGCTACCACCTGTAAAACCTCTAGACCAGGGCCTTAACTAGGCCCAAGCCACCAATTTTATCTTTCTTGCTCTGTTGCCCTTCAGATGGCATGTCAAACCCGGGTCCTGTCAGTATCGGGTGAGTAGCAAATGGACCACTGTTCTTAGGAAGAGCAAATCTCCCTTGCATCCCGGACAATGTTTGTCCCTCCATTAACATAATTAAAGATTTTTTAAAAATTAACTTTTAGCAAAAAGGATGATTTGTTGGATTAGGCTGTTTCTGCGGTTCATTTGGCAATGATCCCAACTCTGAGTTAGATTGTGGTTTTAAGCACCGCTTCGGATCATAAAGCATAAAAAAAATCTAGGTCAGCAGTCTATTTAAGTACTGAGGGAGTGCTACGGTTTATACTGAGCCCCCATCTGCCCTCCCAAATGGGTGTAAAAGACCGATGGGCACTATTTCAAGGGCAGGAAGTTATCCTCAGGCTTCTGTCCAGTCTGTGTTTTGAACTGAATATTTATCTTAGTTTACACGGGCGCTGGGTGAGCACAACTTCACTCACCCGTTTCCCACCATGATTTAAAAAAACGTTCTTCACTGGCAGTGGACTGCTTCGGGACACTTTAAGGGCACGGTGAGTGTGAGATGGATGCAAACTTTTTACTACCAGAAAACCCAACTTCAGGACTGCCCTGGAGTCTCCCAGAGATACTGTTCCAAAGCACAGTGCTCAGTCCAGCTCCCAGGGCGGAGGTTATTGTGGCAGTGTGGGGGGGAAGGAGGCAAGGGACATATTAATGGTAGAGACATTGTGAATAGGGTAAGATCTCATGGCAGCTGGTAGAGTTGTCGCCTTGCTGTTCCAGTGACGCAGGTTCAATCCCGACCTCAGCTGCTGTCTGTGTGGAATTGGCACTTTTTCCTCAGTGGACCATGTGAGATCCTCCAGGTGCTCTGGTTTTCTCCCACATCCCAAAGATGCGCAGGTAGGTAGGTGAACTGGCCACTATGATTCCTACATTGTGTGAAGGTGAGAATCTCTCCTGGTGGTGCTGCCCTCCAGTGTTCGAGCAGGGGAATGACAAGCTGGATTGCACGAGAACTGCTTTTTCTTGCCAGTAGCACACATGCACAGGACTTGGGATATATTTATATGTTTCATTTTGTTTTGTGCGACTGTACGTTTGCTTGCTACCTGGTAGGTGCTGTGTACGTTTTGCACCTTGGCCCTGGAAGAACGCGGTTTCAATCCGCTGCATTTATGTATGGTTGAGTGATGATTAAACTTAACTTTAAGTTGAACTTGAATGTGGAAGACTTGTTGGGTATGAGGGGTGAATAAAATGGGATTAATTTGGGATTTGGGTCAGTGGGTTCTTGAAGGTCACTGGATTGGGGAAAGTCAATGAGGAATGTAGATACAATAGGTAACAGCAAAAATTAGTGGGGGTCCTGGATTGTTCTGTGGGCCAGCAAGGATTTGATGGGCCGAAATGTCCTACTTCCACACTGTAAGGGTATATGGGAACTAAGATCCTCTGGGGTGGGATTCCAATTGGTGAGCCAAAGTGGGGCTAAAGCCGAAGTGGGGCTACATGATCTATTTTACTTATTTAGTTAGCTAGTTAGTTAGCGATAAGGCATGGTAACAGGCCTTTCTGGCCAAACAAGCCCCCGCCGCCCAATTACACCCATGTGCTGATTAACCTATCAACTTGTACATCTTTATATTGTGGGAGGGAACCTGAACACCCAGAAGAAAAAACCATGGTGACGGGAAGAACGCACAACCTCCTTATGGTCAGTGGCAAGAACTGAACCCAAGGTGCTGGTGCAGTAATGCTTTACTCTAACCGTTACGCTACCGTCCTGAAGAGGCATTAAAAATTGTGTCATGGCCGGGGGCTCAGCATCTTCCCTCAAAGGGCTGTGGGAATTGTCTACAGCGTGGCGGTTCGTGTGATGCTATTGCAGCTCAGAGCGCCAGAGTTCGGAATTCAGTCCCTGTAGGGAGTTTGTATGTTCTCCCTGTGGACTGTGTGGGTTTCCCCTGGGTGCTGCAGTTCCCTCCCACAGTCCAAAGACGTACCGGTCATTGTAAACTGTCCCGTGATCAGGTTAGGCTTAAATCGGGTGTTGTTGGGGGTGCTGGGCAGCATGGCTCAAAGGGCCAGGGAGGGGCCTATTCCACACCGTCTCAATAAAGGCTGGTGAGGCTAGAGAAAAAGTGAGATAGATAAGATTATTCTCTGCAGAGTCAAGAAGGTGTTGGGTGAAATGGCAGTGCAGCAGATGGTGCTGTTTCCTCACAGACAGAGGGATTCAGGTTCGATTCTGCCCTTTGGTGCTTCCCGCCCTGTGATGGTGTGGAATTCCCCAGGGTCCTCCTGTTTCCTGTCACGTCCCAAAGGCGTGCAGGCAGGTGAGTCCTGGTGTTGCTTGGGGGATCATAGGGAGGGCAGTGGGAGCTGGTGGGAACAAGGGAGAGGATAACTTGAAGGAAAATAAGGGACTAATGGGATGAAATCTAGTGGGAGGGGGCATGGAGCCAATTGGGCTGCGCTGTGTTGTAACAATAAGATGAATTGGGAGGTTGGGCGTTCAATTCCCGCTGCTGTCTATAAGCAGTTTGTACCTTTTCCTGGAGTTCCCTCCAAGGTGCTCCGGTTTGCTCGCACATTCCAAACACCTACAGTTAGGGTTGGTGAGTTGTGGGCATGCCATATTGGCACCAGAAGCCTGGCGACACTTGTGGGCTGCCCCCAGCGCACCTCAGACTGTGTTGGTTGTTGACGTACACCACGCGTTTCACTGTATTTCTTTATTTACAGTATTTATTTATTTAGAGGTACAGCGCGGAACAGGTCCTTCCGGACCAACAAGCTACGTCGAACAACGACCCACCTATTTAACACTAACTTAATCACGGGACAATTTACAGTGACCAACTAACCTACTAACTGGTACGACTTTGCACTGTGGGAGGAAAGTGGGGCACCCGGAGGAAACCCACACGATGTACACGTAACAAATGAAGATATTCTTAAAAATCTTTAAAAATTGGAATTAAGAAACAATTCAGCCATAATAGGACCACAGAAGGTAGGAAAATGGTATTAACTTTAAGGAGAAATTGGACAAGCTTGGGTTCTTTTTTTCTGGAGCCCTGGAACTCAGGAGAGACCTGATAGAAGATTTTTATTTATTTAGTGAGATACAGAGTGGAATAGGCACTTCCAGCCCTTTGAGCTGCCTGCCCAGAAATCATCCAATTTGGATCAGTACTTGGAGATATGATGTGGTGGCCATTACAGAGACTTGGATGGCTCAGGGGCAGGGATGGCTACTTCAAATGCCGGGTTTTAGGTGTTTCAGAAAGGATAAGGAGGGAGGCAAAAGAGGTGGGGTGTGGCACTATCCGAGATAGTGTCACAGCCGCAGAAAAGG
Organism: Hypanus sabinus; assembly: GCF_030144855.1. Classification (NCBI taxonomy): domain Eukaryota; kingdom Metazoa; phylum Chordata; class Chondrichthyes; order Myliobatiformes; family Dasyatidae; genus Hypanus; species Hypanus sabinus. The sequence continues at coordinate 157,926,627 of NC_082714.1, read as the reverse complement.
AGGAAGTCATGGAGGGGTTGTCTATGGAGTCTCTGTGGGTGGAAGATAGGAATAGGAAGGGGTCAATAACTCTACTGGGTGTTTTTTTATAGACCACCCAGTAGTAACAGGGACATTGAGGAGCAGATAGGCAGACAGATTCTGAAAAGGTGTAATAATAACAGGGTTGTTGTGGTGGGAGATTTTAATTTCCCAAATATCGATTGGCATGTCCCTAGAGCAAGGTGTTTAGATGGGGTGGAGTTTGTTAAGTGTGTTCAAGAAGGTTTCAAGAGGAGAGGCTGTACTTGAACTGGTATTGGGAAATGAATCTGGTCAGGTGTTAGATCTCTCAGTGGGAGAGCGTTTTGGAGATAGTGTTCGCAATTCTATCTCCTTTACCATAGCACTGGAGAGGGATAGAAACAGACAAGTTAGGAAAGCGTTTAATTGAAGTAAGGGGAACTATGAGGCTATCAGGTAGGAACTTGGAAGCATAAATTGGGAACAGATGTTCTCAGGGAAATGTATGTAAGAAATGAAGCAAATGTTCAGGGGATATTTGCGTGGAGTTCTGCATAGGTATGTTCCAATGAGACTGGGAAAGGATGGTAGGGTACAGGAACTGTGGTGTACAAAGGCTGTTGTAAATCTAGTCAAGAAGAAAAGAAGAGCTTATGAAAGGTTCAAAAAGCTAGGTAATGATAGAGATCTAGAAGGTTATAAGGCCAGCAGAAGGAGCTTAAGAAATAAATTAGGAGAGCCAAAAGGGGCCATGAGAAGGTCTTGGCTGACAGGATTAAGGGAAACCCCAAGGTATTGTACAAGTATGTGAAGAGCAAGAGGATAAGACATGAGAGAATAGGACCAATCAAGTGTGACAATGGAAGAGTGTGATTGGAACCTGAGGACATAGCAGAGGTACTTAATGAATACTTTGCTTCAGTATTCACTACGGAAAAGGATCTTGGCGATTGTAGGGATGACTTACAGTGGACTGAAAAGCTTGAGCATGTAGATATTAAGAAAGAAGATGTGCTGGAGCTTTTGGAAAACATCAAGTTGGATAAGTCACCAGGACCAGATGAGATGTACCCCAGGCTACTGTGGGAGATGAAGGAGGAGATTGCTGAGCCTCTGGCGATGATCTTTGCTTCATCAATGGGGACAGGAGAGGTTCCGGAGGATTGGAGGGTTATGGATGATGTTCCCTTATTCAAGAAAGGGAGTAGAGATAGCCCAGGAAATTATAGACCAGTGAGTTTTACCTCAGTGGTTGGTAAGTTGATGGGGAAGATCCTGAGAGGCAGGATTTATGAACATTTCGAGAGGCACAATATGATTAGGAATAGTCAGCATGGCTTTGTGAAAGGCAGGTCGTGCCTTACGAGTCCGCTTGAATTTTTTGAGGATGTGACGAAACACATTGATGAAGGTAGAGCAGTAGATGTGGTGTATACGGATTTCAGCAAGGCATTTGACAAGGTACTCCATGCAAGGCTTATTGAGAAAGTAAGGAGGCATGGGATCCAAGGGGACATTGCTTTGTGGATCCAGAACTGGCTTGCCCACAGAAGGCAAAGAGTGGTTGTAGACGGGTCATATTCTGCATGGAGTTTGGTGACCAGTGGTGGGCCTCAGGGATCTGTTCTGGGACCCCTACTCTTCATGATTTTTATAAATGACCCAGATGAAATGGAGGGATGGGTTAGTAAATTTGCTGATGACACAAAGGTTGGAGGTTTTGTGGATAGTGTGGAGGGTTGTCAGAGGTTACAGCGAGACATTGATAGGATGCAAAACTGGGGTGAGAAGTGGCAGATGGAGTTCAAACCATTTAAGTGTGAGGTGGTTCATTTTGGTAGGTCAAATATGGTGGCAGAATATAGTATTAATGGTAAGGCTCTTGGCAGTGTGGAGGATCAGAGGGATCTTGGGGTCCAAGTCCATAGGACGCTCAAAGCAGCTGCGCAGGTTGACTCTGTGATTAAGAAGGCATATGGTGCATTGGCCTCCATCAATTGTGGGATTGAGTTTAGGAGCTGAGAGGTAATGTTGCAGCTATATAGGACCCTGGTCAGACCCCACTTGGAGTACTGTGCTGAATTCTGGTCGCCTCACTATAGGAAGGATGTGGAAGCCACAGAAAGGGTGCAGAGGAGATTTACAAGGATGTTGCCTGGATTGGGGAACATGCCTTATGAGAATAAGTTGAGTGAACTCAGCCTTTTCTTCTTGGAGCAATGGAGGATGAGAGGTGACCTGATAGAGGCACATAAGATGATGAGAGGCACCGATCGTGTGGATAGTCAGGCTTTTTCCCAGGGCTAAAATGGCTAACATGAGAGGGCACAGTTTTAAGGTGCTGGGGAGTAGGTACAGAGGAGATGTTGGGGTAAATTACGCAGAGGGTGGTGAGTGCATGGAATGGGCTGCCAGCGAAAGTGGTGGAGGTGGATACGATAGGGTTTTTTAAGAGACTCCTGGACAGGTACATGGAGCTCCTTAAAATAGAGGGCTATGGGTAAGCCTAGGTAATTTCTCAGGTAAGGACATTTTCGGCACAGCATTGTGGGCCAAAGGGCCTGTGTTGTGATGTAGGTTGTCTATGTTTCTATGTTCTTTTTTAACCATAGCCTAATCACGGGACAATTTACAGTGACTAATTAACCTATCAACCAGTATGTCTTTGGACTGTGGGAGGAAACCAGAGCACCTGGAGGAAATCTGCAGTCAGAGGGGGAAACATACAAACTCCTTATAGGCAGTGGTGGGAATTGAACCCGGGTCACCTGTACTGTTAATGTTATAAGATTATTTGAGAGGCATATATAATGGAGACAGTCAGAATCTTCTTCCCAGAAATGTTGAAAACTAGAGATCATACATTTAAGGTGAGAGGGAGGAAAATATGGGGCAAGATGATTTTTTTACACAGAGAGCAGTGGGTACCTGAAATGCACTGGCAGAGGTAGAGAAGGCAGATACAATAGGAGTGATCAAGGGACTTCTGGATAGGGACATGAATATCCTGGGAATGGAGGGATCCAGTGTAGGCAGAAGAGACTAGTTTAATTTTGCCCTGTTCAACAGAATGGTATGATGGGCCTGTTCCCATGCAGGACCTTTCTATATTCTAAGTGAAGAACTTCACGGCTTCCTCCTACAGGGCCTGTACTTGCTAGAGTTTAAAAGAATCAGAAGGAGAGGAGATCTCATTGAATCTGTTCATATATTGAAAGGCCAAGATAGAGTGGTCATGTAGAGGATATTTCCTATGATGGGGGAGTCTAGGACCAGAGAGCACAGCTTCAGAATACAAGGACAGAGATGAGAAGTAATTTCTGTAGCCAGTTGATGGTGAATCTGTGGAATTCATTGCCACAGATGGCCGTGGAGGCCAAGTCATTTGGTGTGTTTGAGGCAGAGGTTGATAGGTTCTTGATTAGTGAGTATGTCAAAGGATACGGGGAGAAGGCAGGAGAATGGGGTTGAGAGGGAAAATAAATCATTATGACATTAAAAGTCATCAGCAGATTTGCTGAGAAACTGCTGGAAAACACTCAGCAGATCAGAAACACAAGAGATTCTGCAGATGCTGGAAATCCAGAGCAACGCACACAAGATGCTGGAGGAGCTCAGCAGGTCAGCCAGCATCTACGGAGATGAATAAATAGCCGATGTTTTGGGCCGAGACCCTTCATCAGATAAGGCAGCATCCATGGGGTGAGAAAGAGTCAAAAGTTTCAGGCTGCAAAACTTTCTTGTGAGAGTAGAGGAAAAGGAAATTAATTAGCTGGAGCACCATGGTGGTGTAGCATTTAGCGTAATGTTATTACAGTTCAGGGTGTCGGAATTTGGAGTTCAGTCCTGGCGTCCTCCGTAAGAAGCATCTGTACCACCTCCCTGTGGAAAGTGTGGGTTTTCTCCAAATGCTCCAGCTTCCTCCCACTGTCGAAAGTACTGGGTTGGTTAACTGGCCATTGTAAATTGTCCCGTGATTAGGTTAGGGTTAAATCAGGATTGTCCAGGGTTGTTGGGAGGTACAGCTAGATTGGCTGGAAGGGCCTATTCTGCTTTGTACCACTAAATAAAATAAAATCAGCCTTGATGGAATGCCGGTGCAGACTTGATAGGCCAAATGGCCTAATTCGGCTCCTACGTCAAAAGAATCTCAGGCTTGTATGTGGTGACATGTATTTTCTCTGATAATAAATTTTACCTTGCTCTTTGAACTTTCATCGTCTTATGGTCACAGGGAAAGGGAAAACCATAAATGGTCTGATACAGGAAGGGATTAAAAACAGAACGATTTCCCCAGTTTCTTGTGTCTAACTTTTGAAAACCAGAGTCAGTGACTACTTTGAGTCAGAGAGTCGCCAGAAAGGAAACAGGCCCTTCGGACCATCGAGACCCTGCTGACCTTCAAGCACCCAAAGGAAAGAGCAAGCAGCAGCCCCACGCAGATCCTGCGACCAAAGGAAGCCTGGTTAACATTTCATCGGCAGAAGCATGTTCCAACCCCTGCAAGATCCCTGATTTCCATTGCTAATTGATACTGCAGTCAATACCTGGATTCTCTTTTTAACAATACAATAAACTAGAGAGAGAAAAGGAAGTCATGCATCGTTGAATTATTGCTGGAATACAGCACAGTGCCTTATTTACAATATCAACATTCATTCAAATTCCCCAAATTGCCTTTTCTCATATGACCCATGCATTTCAACAAGGAAAAAGAAAAATGCACTTAAAAAATAAAATTGTTCACAGCCGTCAGGAGCTGGACACAAACTCCTGACCCTTTAGGTGAAATGTTCACCTCATAAATAAATGGCATAAATAAGTAATTAAATACATAAATACATAAATAGTTGCATAAACTTAAATAAAAAGAAATACATCTTTTTTTTCTTCTTCAAAGTGGCAAGCGCTTTGGCAACTCAAGGGTTACTGATCCATGGCTCAATAGTGATTAGCTCAATAGATTTAAAGGGACACTGTGCCACAGAAAGAGTAATTAGTTGGCACATTCTAAAATACTTCAGTTAATTGCTTCTTTGTGATATTAATGTGGGGGGAAATTAAAGATTTTTTTTCTGCTCTGTTCCACACAAACGGTCCCTCTTCACCGGCAATAATAAATAACCGTGACAATTCTTCTCGATGCACGTGTACAGGCGTAGCGATTGATTTGGCCAGTGAAGACAGAACTTGCATTTACGCTCAGTGGCCATTTTATTAGGTACACCTGCTCATTAATGGAAATATCTACTCAGCCAATCATGTGGCAGCAACTCAAAGCGTAAAAGCATGCAGATGTGGTCATGAGGTTCAGTTGTTGTTCAGACCAAACATTAGAATGGGGGGGGGGGGAGGAAATGGAATCTGAGTGACTTTTTACCGTGGAATGATTGCTGGTGCCAGACAGGGTTGGTTATCTCAGAAACTGCTGATCTCCTGGGATTTTCATGCACAACAAGTTTACAGAGAATGGTGTGTGTAAAAAAACCCAAAAAAACCCCAGAAAGGATTCCAGTGAGCGGCAGTTGTGTGGGCGAAAATGTTTTGTTAATGATAGAGGTCAGAGGAGAATGGTCAGATTGGTTCAAGCTGACAGGAGGGTGACAGTAACTCAAATAACCACACGTTACAACAGTGGTGTGCAGAAGAGCACCTCTGAACATACAACACCTCGTGACTTGAAGTGGATGGATTACAGTAGAAGAAGACCTTGAACGTACGCTCAGTGACCATTTTATTAGCCACAGGAGGTATCTAATAAAGTGGCCACTGAGTGTAGATGTTGCCTCTGGACATCTTAAAAGCTTCCTGATCAATTGGTTATTGCCAAGGTGACGGTCAGTATTTACCAGGATAATTTCCAGTTTCCTATTTACCATGGAGAATGACAGTCCCTGAATCACTATAACTGGCCAAGCAAACTGTTATTCCATGCACGCATTGCAAGTTCAGCACTGAGGCAAAAATATGCTGTAGGGACTTAAAACATAGAGCATACCTGCACAAGATACATTCATCCTGACAGTAGTAGGTATTTCAGCCAAATCGATATAGCTGTTGTTTAAAGAAATGAAACTATGTTGAATAAGCATTTCCCTAAAATGCATCATGCAGTTCATGAGAGGCATAGGCACAGTCTTATTCCCAAGGTTGGGGGATCAAACTACAAGACAGAGTTTTAAGGTGAGAAGGAACTTATGTAATAGGAATCTTAGGGGCAATTTTTTTCAGTCCATATATAGGTTGTGAAGAGGTGGATGGGCATGGGAGCAACAACCCCATCTGTAAAAACCCAGAGCTACAGAAACACCGACAGTAGCCCCAAAGACCTCAACTCTGGCCGAGAAAGAATCTTTGGAAATGGGCTCCACCTGGGGACAATTTGTCAGACTCGCCCAGGACCAAGGCCTCTGGTGAGTTGCTGTTGGTGGCCTCTGCCCCAGTAAGGGTGAGAGACTTAAGAAGATGGAATGAACTGCTAGAGGAAGTGGTTGAGGCAGGGACATTAACAACATTCGAAAGGAATTTGGATGGGTACATGGATAGGGAAGATTTAGAGCAGGGGGTTCCCAACTGAGGGTCAATGGATACCTCAGTTAATGGTGGAGGTCCATGGCCTAAAAAAGATTGGGTACTCCTTGTTTAGAGGGTTATGACTTGTGACAAAAGAGAAGGTGGAAAGATTACTTATTAAGAAGGTAAGTGTAGAGATGCTATGGGGGAAATTGAAATGAAGGGACCATTTTTTTTTCATGCGTTGTGGCTTTTAATGGCAATATTTCAATTTATTGTGCATCTCTTCTCATTTATGGACTGAGGAGACTTCAGAGTCATTCACGTTGATTGAATCACAGAGGCTAGACTGCGTAAAGATTACTGAAGATGGACTTTCACAACAATTTCATGATTGGGATGCTTTCTCTTTTTTAAAATCCCAGACTGATGTGAATGTAAATTTTCCGGTTATTGTAGCAGGATTCAAGCTCATGCCCCTGTATTGGATCTCAGGCCTTTGTCTACCACCCAAGCCACGATGCCTGTATGGACTTTGCACTGTCTGAAGACGAAGGGGGATATGTCAAGGGGGAGCTCATGGGAAAATACAAGAGGTTCTGAAGTTCCAGGCAGCACTTAAGGAATTAACTCTCCTGTGATTCTGCAGATGCTGGAAATCCAGAGCAAAAAAAACACAAAGCATCTATGGAGAGGAATAAACAGTTGTTGTTTCGGGCCAAGACCCTTCATCAGTCCTGATAAAGATCTCTCCATAGATGCTGCCTGGCCTGCTGAGTTCCTCCAGGGTTTCGTGCTAAAATATGGACCCTGATGAATTTCAAGCCAGAGAAAAAAGGGGGAATGTTGGAGCAGAGACGATGGGACAAATGGCCTAATTTTGCTCTTATGCTTTACAGTCTTATGGATAAAGAAGTGGGAGAAATTAAGGTGTTAGGTTGCAATGAAGCAGAGTGGGAAGGGCTTGTGTCAAATACAAGTAAGGTAAAGGTGGACCTGTTAAAGCTGTTTAAATTCTGTATTCTCTGTGGTCAGGTGAATATATCTTGCAGGAATGCATCTTGAATTATATTCCTTACCCACCTTTGTACCAAGTTGCTGACTAATCAGCTACCTCAGTTGTCAGTTAGCACAAGAATTCCAACAGCGTCCCAGCGTCACATCTCCTCAGAAGGCTTCAGTCAGCAGCCAGCCTCCTGGAATCTACTGTAGATTAACGGGGCAGGACAGTACAGTTCTACTGCTGTGGGAAAGAGAGATCTGCCTCCACTCGCGCTCCAGGCAACACTCTCGGAAACGCCGTGTTGTCTTCAGGTCAACAGAAAATATAAGCACCCCGTAAAGTCAACATTTTTCCCCCTAAAAAGTAGAGTACAATTCATTCAGCTTGGAAGATGCAATAAATATTTTCCCCCTTCATTAGCAAAAAGCAGCATCGAAAATACAAGAGGTCATCTTTGCGTGTGTGTGTATGTGTGCGTGCATGCAGGTGACACGTGTAGTTGGCATGTACTGGGAGGGCAAGTTCACAGGTGCGTGCAACTGAGTGCAGATGTGTGTGTATGTGTGTTCGTGTGTGTATGTGCGCGCACATGTCAGTTTGTACATGTGCACGTGTCTGCGTCTTTATGCACATGTATGTGCTTCACAGTCACAACTGTTCTAGTGCTTTCTAATCGCTTCCCGTCCTTGTTCAACCGAAAGGCGGAAGACTGGCTTGCATTCGCTTCATGCCTCAGCTTTGCAAGCTGAACTGTCCGAGGTTTTTGTTAATCATAATCAAAGATCCAGCATCGTGTTTTTTTTTAAATTTGTCCCTATAGTAATCTCAAGAAGTATTGCTTTGAGGTGGAGAAAGGTGTTTTAAATTTGTTTTCTTTCGTTACTCTGTGGGTTTTTTTTGCATTTTGACCCGCCCGCCCACCCCGCCTTCTGTCACGGGCTCAGGAATCTCCCTCCTGCGACCCCTTGAAGCAGGCAGACTCGTAGTGCTTGTTCAGGTAGGACTTGAGGGCGAATGTCTTGTTGCAGCGCTTGCAGCGGAAATGCTTGAAGGCGGAGTGGGTCTGCATGTGCGCCCGCAGGTTGGAGCGGTCGGCGAACGCCTTGCCGCAGTGGGCGCAGCCGAAGGGCTTCTCGCCCGTGTGGGAGCGGACGTGCCCCTGCAGCAGCCAGGGGCGGCTGAAGGCCTTGCCGCACGTCTCGCACTTGTGCTTGAGGTCGTGGGTGAGGACGTGCATGGCCAGGGCGGGCATGGAGACGTAGACCTTGGAGCAGGTGGGGCACTTGCGGGCCAGCTTGCTGTCCAGGCTGCGGTGGGTCTGCTTGTGGCGGCTCAGGTTGGACGAGGTGGCGTACGTCTTGCCGCACTCGCTGCAGGTGTGGCGCTGGGCGCGCTCCCGCGGCGCGCTCTCGGGGCGCTTCCTCGACCGCCCGTCCGTGATGAAGAAGGCGTCCATGCTGTAGCCCTCGCTGACCGCCGCCGCCTCCCCGCTGAAGTAGCCGGTGGTGAGCCCCGACTGCGGGCTGTCGGGCTCCAGCCCCTCGGGGTCTCCATACACCTCGTTGACTTTGGTATAGACAGGGTCGGGGGTCCCGAGACCACTCTGCCTCTCTGCTCCGTTCTCGTACACAGATGGGCTGATGTAACTGTGGATGTACCCTGAGGACAAGAGGAGGGAAAGAGGCACAGTTACAACACACCGAACACACCTTGAGGGTAGACCCGATAAAAGTTTACAAAATGGTGAAAGAAATAGTGCGAACAGTGCCAGACAGAATCTACCCCCCCCCCAGGGTTGAAATGTCAAGTCCTAGAGGACATGTACTTAGGGAGAGGGGGTGTTGCAGGAAGTTTAAAGGAGGTGTGTAGGCAAGTTTTTTTCTACACAGTGGTCGATGTCTAGAATGGGTCAGCTTCCCCTCATTTCTGTTCTAATTCTGGTACAGCTTTTGGTAGTTAGTGTTTTTTTTTCCCTCTGTGTGTTATGTATCTAATGTTCTGTTCCTGTGATGCAACTGTAGAGTTGTGGAACAGCTCAGGACATAGCAGAAACCACTCACTCCCCCCCCCCCCATGGATCCTTGTAGTCTCAATAAATTAGCTAATATAATCAAAGACTCGCCCACCTCCAACATCCTCTCTTCCCCACCCCCCTCCCCTCGGGCAGAAGATACAAAAACCTAACAGCACTTACCACCAGGCTCAAGGACAGCTTCTATCCTGCTGTTGTCAGTCCCCTTGTACAATTAGATGTGTCCTTGACCTTTGTTCAGGCTGCTGAACAAAGGGGACAACCACACTCACTTGCCCATCCACGGAGATGTTCCCACAGCCAATGATCTCATTTTAAGGACTCTGACACAGTGGTGTCAAGAAAACAACCTCTCCCCCAATGTCGCAGCAACAAAGGAGCTGGTTGTGAATTACAGGAGGAATGCAGATGGGCAAACCCCTGTTGACATCAATGGATCAGGGGTTGAGAGGGTAAACAGCTTCAAGTTCCTCAGCGTCCACATCACCAAGGACCTCATGTGGTCTGTACACACCAGCTGTGTGGTGAAAAAGGCACCTCAGACAGTTCAGGAAGTTTGGTATGGGTCCCTAAAACCTAAGAACTTTCTACAGGGGCGCAATTGAGAGCATCCTGACTGGCTGCATCACTGCCTGGTATGGGAACTGTACTGTAGCTAAACTGCACAGAAAAGGGTTTCTAGGTTTACACTGAGTAAAGATAATTGAAGCTGTTACAGTATTAATAGGGCATTTTAAGAGCCTCTTAGATAGGTACGTGCAGCTTACAAAAATAAAAGATTATGTGCTAGGGAAATTCTAGGCAGTCTCTAGAGTAGGTTACATGGTCGGCACAACATTGTGGGCTGAAAGGCCTGTGATATTCTGTAGATTTCTATGTTCACCCTCAATCACAGGACTCTGCAGAGAGTGGTGCAGACAGCTCAGCACATCTGTAGTTGTGAACTTCCCATGATTCAGAAAAGTTACAAGGACAGCTGTGTAAAAAGGGCCCAGAGGATCATTGGGGACCCAAATCATCCCAACCACAATCTATTCCACCTGTTACCAGCCAGGAAACAGTACCGCAGCATAAAAGCCAGGACCAACAGGCTCCGGGACAGCTTCTTCCACCAGGCCATCAGACTGATGAACTCACGCTGATTTGAGTGTACTCTATATTAAGTTGACTGTTCTATTTATTATAAATTACTATGATTGCACATTGCACATTTAGACAGAGATGTAACGTAAAGATTTTTGCTCCTGATGTATGTGAAGGATGTAAGAAATAAATTCAATTCAATTCATTTATCTTGTTGTTTCATGTCCTCCTTATTTATTTCTATTTCTATTTGGACAGTTTGTTGTCTTCTGCACTCTGGTTGATCTTTCATTGTTCCTGTTATAGTTATAATTCTGTAGACTTGCTGAATATGCCCACAGGAAAAAGAATCTCAGGCTTGTATGTGGTGACATATATGTACCCTGATAATACATTTAGTTTTGAACTTTGAACAATCTACCTTATTGTGATTTTGCACCTTATTGTCTATCTGAACTGCACTTTCTCTGTAATGGTTTGCCTTCTACTGTGTAAATGATCTGATCTGTATGAACAATAAGCAAGACAAGCTTTTCAATGTATCTTGGTTCAGGTGACAGTACTAAACCAATTTCAATTTCAACTTAATTGCACCTCTGCATTTGTGCGTATCATAATAAGTTCGACTTTGAACTTGGGTGGTGGAGGAGGCAGGTACTGACTTAAGAGGTGTTTAGATCGACACACGATAGAAAATATCTTCAATAACTCTCTGAGACGTGAGGCGAGATATCGGCTTTTATTGACTGGAAGAAAGAACAAGCAGCAATTGACCACCATGCTACATCCTGGAGACTGAGAGGCTGGGCTCAGGCCCTAATCACCTTTATACCAGGGTTTGTGTGAGGAGCCACAGGAGCAGTCAGCAGGGGGCGTGTCCAGACAGGTATATGTAGTTCCCCACATAGGGTGAGCCAATTTAGCAATTAGGTCATTAAGATTGCTTTCTGCTTCTACACCTGCGTTACAAGACCTAAGACATAGGAACAGAATTAGGCATTTGGCCTATCGAGTTTGCTCCGCCATTCTTTCATGGCTAATGTGTTATCCATCTCAGCCCATTCTGCCTTCTCTGCATGACCCTTTGATGCCTCGACTAACCAAAAACCTATCGAGTTCCGCTTTAAATAAACCCAACAACTTGATCTCCACAGCCATCTGTGGTAATGACGTGGCTCAAATACACCACCCTGTGGCTAAAGAAATTCCTCCTCCTCTCTGTTCTAAAGGGACATCTCTCTATAATGAGCTGTACCCTCTAGTCCTAGACTCCCCCACTAAAGGAAACACTCTCTCCACATCCACTCTATCTAGGCCTTTCAATATTTTATAAGTTTCAATGAGATCCTGCCTCATTCTCCTAAACTCTTTCAAATAAAGGTCCAGACTCATCAAACACTCTGTCACTAATGAGTCAGTTATAGGCCACAAGGAGTGAGCCAGTGGGACATGTCATTAGGCCGGACTATAGTAAAAGCGTTAGGAAAATTGAACCAAAATGACTACAGGTGGGCATAGCGATAGAAAGAGTGTGTCACATAAAGTTGGAGAATTCAGTACAGGGTCTGGAATGCTGCACTCCGTTCTGAAAGTCAATGAAGTAGTCCTCTGAAGGGCAATGTAGTGATGTTCCTCGAAATCGAAGTGAGGATGATAGTGAGTTAAAGAGTCAAAATAGAAAAAGATGTGTAATTTGACTGTATGCCATCCCTAACTCACACAGTTTCTATTTGGCCACCATCTCTTCAAAATCTGGTTTATTATGACTAACTTGTGAAATATATGTTGTTTTGTGGCAGCAGTACAGTGCAAGACAAAAACATTACCTTAAGTTAAAATAGAAAAAAAAGTGCAAAGGAAGAATAGAAGAGAAAAAATTAGGAGGAGAATTTAAATCAGAGACAGACTGATATATGACTGACTTACAGTGTGAAATTTGTTGTTTGGTTTCAGCAGTACAGTGCTGTACAATTCAGTACACCAGTGCTTTGAGGGTACATGAAAATAAGCTTGGAGTAATTCAACATTACATCTGGAACCTGGGAAGACATTGCCCTCGATAGATACACCTGGAGGAAATCTGTTCAAGAGGGAGCTGCCAACGACCTCCACTGTGCCACAGAGAACAAGTGGCGGCTGTGGAAGGAGAGTCTGAACAACCAAAAGACTCAACCACTAACCACAGCCACCACTTACTCGTGCCCACACTGCACCAGAAAATGTGGATCCCGGATCATCCTCTACAGTCACCTGAGAATCCAACTGTAGACAACCCTTCAGTAAACGTTTTACTCCACTTGAGTGATAACGCTACTACTACCAATAATAATAATAATAGTAATAATATTAAGTACTTTATTGATCCCGAGTGGGAAATCATTATGCAATATGTAAACTATACCATAAATTATAATAATAAATATATATATATATAAATAAGTAGTACAAAAAGAAAGCAGAATATAGTCAGATAGTGTTCGTAGGTCATTTCAGAAATCTTATGGCAGAGGGGAAGAAACTGTTCCTGAAGTGTTGAGTGTATGTCTTCAATCTCCTATACCTCATTCTGATGGTAGCAATGAGAAGAGGGCATGTTCTGGGTAGTAGGGGGTCTGTAATGATTGATGACAGTTTTTGAGGCATTGCCTTTTGAAGATGTGTCCTCAATGGTGGGCAGGCTAGTGCCCATGATGGAGCTGGCTGAGTTTACTGCAGGTTAATGCACTAAGTGTGCTTGTTTTGTGATTGACTTGTCCATGACTTGTGATTGACTCACAACCCAACCCCAGCCAAAGGGCTTTTTCACTGATAAATGTCGATGTGCGGTGGGGTGTAAGGTGCTCCTTCCCTCTGCTAGCCTGCAGATCCCTCCTGGTCAAGGTGTAGCATCTGCTTAGCCCCCCCCCCCCAGCCAAATCAGGGTCACGTGAAACCATGGCAGCAGGTGATGGGTTGTCATATGAGCAACTGGTACATATCGGAAGACCACTGACACCAGGCAGACAATCTCTGAATAGTATTGATAATGGCTGGGGTCACCTGTCTTGTAAAGACTCTGCCCAGAAGAAAGCAATGAGAAACCACTTCTGTAGAAAAATTTGCCAAGAACAATCAGTCACAGAAGGACTATGATCACCCATGTCATATGACACGACACATGATGATGAAGTGCTAATTGCCAGCATCCAGACATCGAAGTGTCAACACCCACGAGTCCTTTAGGAGACTGCAGAACTGCTGGAAGAACTCAGTGGACTGAGCAGCATTCATAGAGGGAAAAGAATTGGTGATGTTTCAAGACTGATGCAGGGTTTTGACCTGGCATGTGAACCTTCCTCCTTCAGATGTTCCTCAACCTGCTGATTTGCTCCAGCAGATTGCTTGTTGCTTAAGAAGCATTTAAGCAGAAAGGCAATGGAGGGATATAAACCGTGTGAAGGAGGTAGGATCAGTTTATTTATTTATTTATAGAGATAGACCTTCCAGCCTTTAAGGCATACTACCCAGCAGTTCCCTGATTTGATCCTGGCTTAAACTCAGGACAATTTGCAATGTACAATTAACCTACCAACCGATAGGTCTTTGGATTGTGCACCCATGTGGTCACAGAGAGACTGTACAAGCTCCTTACAGGCAACGGCGGGAATTGAACCAGGGTTGCTGGTGCTGTAAAGTGTTGTGCTGACCACTGTGCTACCGTGTTGCCTCTGGCATGGTCAAATCAAGCTGAGTTAATTGTCATATGCACATGCATGATGAGGTACTAGTACAATGAAAATCTTGCTTGCAGCTACAATCACAGGCACGTTGGTACAGACAATAAAAAGAATGTACAATCAGTGGCCTCTTTATTAGGTACACCTGTACACCCGCTCACTGATACAAATATCTCATCAGCCAATCATGTGGCAGTAACTCAAAAGTATGAAAGCATGCAGACGTGGTGAAGAGGTTCAGTTGTTGTGCAGACCAAACATCAGAATGAGGAAGAAATATGATCTAACTGACTTTGACTGTGAAATGATTGTTGGTGCCAGATGGGGTGGTTTGAGTATCTGAGAAACTGTTGATCTGGGATTTTCATGCACAACAGTCTCTAAGGTTTACAGCAAACAGTGCAGGTAACAAAAACCTACCAGTGAGCGGTAGTACTTCCTTCTCTAGCCCTTTACCTTACCCACCCACTTGGCTTCACCTTTCATCTTCCAACTAGCCTCCTTCCCCTTCCTCCACCTTGTTATTCTGAAGTCTTCCCCCTTCATTTTCAGTCCTGAAGAAATGTCTTAGGCTGAAACGTCAACTGTTTATTCATTTCCATAGATGCTGCCTGACCTGCCGAGTTCATCCAGCATCTTGTGTGTCTTGCTCTGGATTTTAAGCATCTGTAGACTTTCTCAAGTTTACTGTAATATTTAATCAGGCAGCCTCTACTAGTTCTCTACTGATTCACTACTCTCTGGGAAAAGCAGTTTCTCCTCACCTTGCACTGTCTATTTCCAGGAATCTTGAGGCTATATCTCCTGGGTGTCATCTCATTTACCAGTAGAAACAATATTACTGTTTCTCTTATCTATTTTCTTCATAATTTTATATGTTTCTATTAGAATCCATTCTATTTTTCTGAATTCCAGTGAGTATAAAATCCCAAGCAACTCAGTTTTCCTCAAATGCTGACACCTCCTCTTATCTGGAATCAACCTGCGAACCTCCTCTGCACCACCTCCAAGGACAGTATATATTTCCTCAAGTAAGGAGACCAGAACTGCATGTAGTAATCCAGGCTAGGACTTATTAGTTCCCTGTACAGTTGCAGCATAACCTCCCTGCTCTTAAATTCAATCCCTCTAGCAATGAAGGCCAACATTTCATTTGCCTTCTTGATAGCCTGTTGCACCTGCAAACCATTAAATGCAAGGTTTGAGTTTTTTTGGTTCTAGCTGTTAGAAACCGAACAAAATATTTCCCAAAGGCTTAATTAGAAGAATATATTTTTCTCTGTGCAAGTAAAATGTCACGTTGGCAATAAATACCAACAATTTGGAATTTATTCTTTTATTTCTCTTGCTTTCAAAATATTATATCTTTGTGGCAAATACTGATGAGAGGCATTTGATATCAATGCAGTTACAAAGAAGTCACAATAGTGGCTATATTTCATTAGGAGTTTGAGGAGATTTGGTATTTCACCAAGGACACTCACAATTTTCTACAGAAGTACTGTGGAGAGCATTCTAACTGGCTGCATCAACATCTGGTATGTGGGGCAGGGGGAATCCTCCTGCACAGGATTGAAAGAAACTGCAGAATGTTGTGAACTTTCTCATCTCCATCACGGACACTAGCCTCCGTAGTATCCAGGGCATTTTCAAGGAGCAATGCCTCAAAAAAAGCATCATCTATCATTAAGGACCCCATCACCCAGGATGTGGCCTCTTCTCATTGCTACCATCAGGAAGGAGGTACAGGAGCCTGAAGGTACACGCTCAGTGATTCAGGAACAGCTTCTTCCCCTCTGCCATCCAATTTCTGAATGGGTATTGAGCCCATGAACACTAGCTCAGTACTTCTATACTTTTTATTTCTGCACTACTCATTTAACTATTTAATATATATATTTACTGTAATTCACAGTGTTCATTGTACTGTTGCTGCTGTGAAGACAACAAATTTCATGACGCCTGCTGGTGATACTAAAACTGATTCTGATTCTGATTTTGGTGTTGGTGATAATATTTAAAAAGGTAATATATCTTTAAATGTGCACAAATTATTTGATTATACTCTAAAATGGTGGAGCAGCAAATCATAAACACAAGAGAATCTGAAGATGCTGGAAATCCAGAACAGCACACACAACATGTGTGATACTCAGCAGGCCAGGCGGCATCTATGGAGAGGGATAAACCGTCGATGTTTTGGATCAAGACCCTTCATCAAATTTTGGAGCACTTTTCTTTTAAATAACTAATTAATGGCTGTATAAACACCTGTCCACAAAGTGAGTTGAAAATAAAGTCTAAAAAAAGATCAAGTCCAAATTATTAGCTTAGTGCCTGAAGAGAATGGATGGAGGATGAGAGGTGACCTGATAGAGGTGTACAAGATGATGAGAGGCATTGATGGTGTGGATAGTCAGAGGCCTTTTCCTAGGGCTGAAATGGCTAACACGAGAGGGCACAGCTTTGAAGTAGGTGCAGAGGAGATGTCAGCGGTGAGTTTTTACGCAGAGAGTGGTGTGCATGGAATGGGCTGCCGGTGACAGTGGTGGAGGCGGATACGATAGGGTCTTTTAAGAGACGCCTGGACAGGTACATGGAGCTTAGAAAAATAGAGGGCTATGGGTAACCCTAGGTAATTTCTAAAGTAGGGGCCTGTTCGGCACAGTATTGTGGGCCGAAGGGCCTGTTTTGCGCTGTAGGTTTTCTTTGTTTCTAAGAGAATGGATTTGCACTGCACTGTCCAAGTCTTTGCAAGGTATTAATGTGTTTGATAAACAAGAGGGTTTGATTCATGCAGCACAATATCGTGTTCCCCAATATGGGGGTGCCATGGTAGTGTAGCGGTTAAGGCCACGTTTTACAGTTCAGGGCTTTCAGGGGTTCAGAGTTCAATTCCAGCACCATCTGTAAGGAGATTGTACCCTCTCCTCGTGAAGCATGTGTGATTTCTCCTGGAGCTCTGGTTTCCGCTCACAGTCCAAAGGCACACTGGTTAAAGGGTTAATTGGTCATTGTAAATTGTGATTAGGCTGGGGTTGAATAGTGAGCTGCTGTGTGGTGTGCCTCTGTTTGGCTCTGTATCTCTAAATAAATAAATAATATATCACAGTACTTGGTCTGCAGCGAATTGCCTTCAGTGAACGCTGTGAGGTAGAGTAATCTGTGAAAGCTGCAGACAAACACATCTCACAACCTTGTTATTAATATCTCACAGTGTGATTTCGAGTCCTTAGACTCTATTTAGCAAACTATTAATGCAAAACCTGCAATACTTCTGGCATCAGGATTAATTCTTTTTATTTTTAGCTCACATGCTATGTCAAGCTGTGCACTCCCTCTATTCCCCTCCTGCACCACTGCAGATCAGGCATCTGATGGGGAATGCTGTGATCTAGTGCTCGTGCTACAAATCAGTCCAGCAAATGAGAGTTCTAATCCCACCACTGTGGTTAAAGAAGTTAAATCATTTTAAAGACCAGCACAGACAAAGCTTTCTCACCACCATTGAGCACATCTACGAGGAGTGTTGCCACGAGAAAACAACATCCATCATCAAGGACACCCACCACCCAGGCCATGCTCTCTTCTTGCTGCTGATATCAGAAGGAAGTACAGGAGTCTTAGGTCCCACATTACCAGGTTCAGAGACAGTTATTACCCCTCAATCATCAGGTTCCTGAACCAGCATGGATAGCATCACTCACCTCAACTCTGAACTGGTTTCACAGCCTATGGACTCACTTTCAAGGAGGATGTTCTCAGTATTATTTATTTAATTGTTTATTATTTATTATATATATAACTTCAAAGTTCATAGTAAATTTTATTATCAAAGTACCTATAGGTCACTATATACAACTCTCAGTTTCATTTTCTTGAGGGTAGAACAAATCTAGAGTAATAACTGACAGAGTCAATGAAAGGCCACACAACTGGGGTGTTCAACCAGTGTACAGAACACGATAATCTATGCAAATACAGAAATAAAGAAATAATGATAATAACTGCCTGATAGATGATGAGGGTCATTGATCGTGGTGATAGCCAAAGGCTTTTTCCCAGGGCTGAAATGGCTAACACGAGAGGATACAGTTTTAAGGTGCTTGGAAATAGGTACCGAAGGGATGTGGGGGGTAAGTTTTTCACACAGAGAGTGGTGGGTGTGTGGAATGCACTGCCGGCGACGATGGTGGAAGCAGACACAACAGGGTCTTTTAAGAGCCTCTTAGATAGGTACATGGAGGTTAGGAAAATAGAGGGCTACACATAAGGGGAATTCTAGGCAGTTTCTAGAGTAGGTTACATGGTCGGCGCACAACATTGTGGGCGAAGGGCCTGTAATGTTCTATAGACTTCTAAGTTTATGTTCTATAATAAATAAGTAAGCAACAAATATTGAGAACATGAGGCAAAAAGGCTTTGAAAGTGAGTCCGTAGGTTGTGGGAACATTTCGATGATGGGGCAAGTGAAGTTGAATGGAATTATACCCTTTGGTTCAAGAGCCCGATGACTGAAGGGTAATTACTGTTCCTGAACTTGGTAGTTCGAGTCCTGAGGTTCTTGTACCTTTTTTCTAGTGACAGCAGTCAGAAGAGAGCATGACCTCGACCTTGAACTTTGAAAAGATTCATGTATCTGTAAAACTGGCTAAAGTTATTCTATTGTAGAAATACATGTTATTAACCATATAACAATTACAGCACGGAAACAGGCCATCTCGGCCCTTCTAGTCCATGCCGAGTGCTTACTCTCACCTAGTCCCACTGGCCCGCACTCAGCCCATAACCCTCCATTCCTTTCCTGTCCATATACCTATCCAATTTTACTTTAAATGACAATACCGAACCTGCCTCTACCACTTCTACTGGAAGCTCATTCCACACAGCTACCACTCTCTGAGTAAAGAAATTCCCCCTCGTGTTACCCTTAAACTTTTGCTCCCTAACTCTCAACTCATGTCGTCTTGTTTGAATCTCCCCTACTCTCAATGGAAAAAGCCTATCCATATCAACTCTATCTATCCCCCTCATAATTTTAAAGACCTGTATCAAGTCCCCCCTCAACCTTCTACGCTCCAAAGAGTAAAGACCTAACTTGTTCAATCTTTCCCTGTAACTTAGGTGCTGAAACCTAGGTAGTAAATCTAGTAAATCTTCTCTGTACTCTCTCTATTTTGTTGAAATCTTTCCTATAATTCGGTGACCAGAACTGTACACAATACTCCAAGTTCGGCTTCACCAACGCCTTGTACAATTTTAACATTATTATTGTCTTGGTTCCTTTTCTCTGTGCGTTTATTACTCTATCTATCTGTCTCTTCCTCTGTATCTCTTCATTCTATTTCTCTCACTCTCTCTTTCTGATCTTTGTTTTCTCCTTTTCTGTCCTCCACTGGGTTCTTGAACCAACCTGGAAAATTACCCAACACTCCCTCAGACTGACACACACAAAATGCTGGAGGAACTCAGGAGGTTAGGCAGCACCAGGATTTGATGAACAGTCTCAGCCTGAATTGCCAACTGTTTATTTATTTCTATAGATGCTGCCTGATCAGAGTACCTCCATCATTTTGTGTGTTTTGCTGTGGATTTTCAGCATCTGCAGAAATGCTTGTGTTTATGACTAACCTGAAGTGTATCTCTTTTTCTCTTCCCCTCAACTTGCACTAATGTCATTATGTTTATTTTGTCATGTAAATTATCTACAGTTATGTTAATTTATGCCTGTCATGTTTGTAATGCATGAGGTGTTGTCTCATCTGGAAGAACTGCTTGGGGCCATGAAGCAGTCCTTCTCGGTGAGGCAATGCTTCACCTGCAGATCTCTTGAGGTTGTCTATTGTATCAGGTGCTCCTGCTGTGCCCAGCTCTACAATTTGAGACCTGATGTAAACTGGGGAGGCTGTTTTATGGAGCACCTTCGCTCCATCTACCAAAAGCAGAATTTCCCACTGGCCAATTCCTAAACACATTCCCGTACTGTCGTCAGTCCATGGCCTTTTCTTTTGCCAGGATGGAGTGGCACTGATTTTTCCTTCTGATAATATTTTTCCCTCCCCTTTCTTTTTTCATTCCCCGCTCTGGCCTCTTGCCTCTTCTCCTCTCATCTGCTTATCATCTGCCCCCTGGTGCCCCTCCTTCTACAATGTTCCTACTCACCTTGCTTCACCTGTCACCTTTTAGCTAATCCTTTTTCCCACCCCCACCTTTTTATTGTGGTGTCTTCCCCCTTTCCAGTCCTGAAGAAGGGTCTTGGCCTGAAATATCCACTATCTATTCATTTCCATAGATGATGCCTGATCTGCTGAGTTCCTCCAGTATTTAGCAAGTGTTGCTCTGACTTTCCAACATCTGCAGAATGATTCGTGTTTATAAAAAATTACTCTTACAGAATTAATGTGAAGGAAAAACTAAGTAAAGTCAAAATGCATGAGAAACAACAAATTTTGTCTAGTTTTGTCAAGTGTTCACATTAGAGAAAGTTATGATACGGACAGAATTCCATAAATAAAACACTGTCATAACACAAGCTATACTGTGATTCAACATGGATTGTTATGTTTGCTATAAGATTTATCAGACAATTTACATAAATCACCGTTCAAATTGTAGGAAGAAATATTCCTGAGCGGAGTAGGACCACTGTTCCCACGGATTATTTCCCAGTATAGTTCTTGATTTTGTTTTGCTTCGCAGAATAATAAATCCTTACTGCTTGACAGCTACTGAGCGCTAAAAGGTCTTGGCTTGTTTTGCAGTCAGAGATGTGCAGTGTATATTCAGGACACTAATGTACTGCAGTATGGTGCAGGGAGATGCACGGTCACTTAATAAAAAATGGCTACAAGTATTAGAGAAAGGCAGAGCTACCAAAGCTGTCATTGAATCTAGATTTTCGCAATCCAAGGTGATAGGGTCGTTAAGTTGGTGTATGGCATGTTGAGGGGTTGGGTTCAAAAACTGTGAGGTAATAAAACTCTGGTTAGACCACACTTGGAGTACATCTATTGAAACTTCTACATGGAGCAGTGCCACAAGAAAGCAACATCCAGGCCATGCACTCTACTAGCTGCTGCTGTTGGGTAGGACATACAGGAGCCTTAGCTCCCACAACACCACCAGGCACAGGAAGTTATTAGCCTCAACCATCAGACTCCTGAACCATCATGCATAAATTCACTCACCTCAACACTGAACTGATTCACAACCAATGGACTCACTGTCAAGGACCCAACAACTCATGCCCTCAGTATTATTTATTTATTTATTTATTGTTTGTTTGTTTGTTTGTTTGCTTTGTATTTGCTCATTTGTCTTCTTTTACATATTTGTTGTCAGCCTTTGCAGTTTTTCATTGATTCTATTGCATTTCTTTTTTCTATTGTGAAGGCTCACAAGAAAATGGACACTCAAAGCGGCTAAGCAGGTTGACTCTGTGGTTAAGAAGGCATACGGTGTATTGGCCTTCATCAATCGTGGAATTGAACTTAGGAGCCGAGAGGTAATGTTGCAGCTATATAGGACCCTGGTCAGACCCCACTTGGAGTACTGTGCTCAGTTTTGGTCACCTCACTCTAGGAAGGATGTGGAAACCATAGAAAGAGTGCAGAGGAGATTTACAAGGATGTTACCTGGATTGAGGAGCATGCCTTATGAGAATAGGTTGAGTGAAATTGGCCTTTTCTCCTTGGAGCAACAGAGGATGAAAGGTGACCAGATAGAGGTGTATAAGATGATGAGAGGCATTGATCATGTGGATAGTCAGAGGCTTTTCCCCAGGGCTGAAATGGTTGCCACAAGAGGATACAGGTTTAAGGTGTTGGGGAGTAGGTACAGAGGAGATGTCAGGGTTAAGTTTTTTACTCAGAGAGTGGTGAGTGCTCTGAGTGCTGAATGGGCTGCCGGCAACAGTGGTGGAGGCGGATACGATAGGCCCTTTTAAGAGACTTTTGGATAGGTACATGGAGCTTAGAAAAATAAAGGGCTATGGGTAAACCTAGTAATTTCTAAGGTAGGGACATGTTTGGCACAACCTTGTGGGCTGAAGGGCCTGTACTGCGCTGTAGGTTTTCTATGTTTCTAAAATTAATCTCAAGGTGCTATCTGGTGACATATTGATAGATCTATTTTAGAAATTATAAGAAGGTTGTGGATGTTTTAGGGAAGGTACAAATTTTTTAGGTTGCTGCCTGGATTGGAAAGCATGTCTCATGAGGAAATGCTTAGCGATCTAGGGCTTTTCTCTTTGGTGCAAAGGAGGGTGAGAGGTGACTTGATAGATGTGTATAAGATTAGAAATGGAATAGATAGAGTGGGAAGCCTGTGCGTCTTCCCCTGTGGGGGGGAGGGCAATGGCCAATACCAGACGTCATTGTTTTAAAGATGAATGGACAACAGGTTAAGACTCATGTTAAAGATAGTTTCGTTTTTACACAGAGAATGGTAGGTTCCTGGCATCTCTGCCAGGGGTACTAGAGGCAGATACATTATGGATATTTAAGAGATTGTTAGATAAGCACATGGATGGAAGAAAAATGGAGGCCTATGGTCTACGGAGGAGGGAAAGGTTAGATTGATCATGGAGGGGGATCGAAGGACTGCACAAGGTTATGGGCTGAGGGTCTGTTACTGGGTTGTTTTGCTCTGTGTCTCCTACTACACTCAGTGTCCACTCTACTGGGTACACTCATTAATACAAATATCTAATCAGCCAATCATGTGGCAGCAACTTGGTGCTTAAAAGCATGCAGGCATAGTCAAGAGGTTCAGTTGTTGTTCAGACCAAACATCAGGATGGAGAAGGAATGTGATCTAAGTGACTTTGACTGTGAAATGTGATATAAGTGATCTGAGGGAATGATGGTGCCAGATGTGAAAGTTTGAGTGTCTCAGAGACTCTCCTGGGATTTTCACGCACAACAGCCTCTAGAGCTAACAGAGAATGGTGCAAAAAGCAAAAAAGCATCCAGCGTGTAGTAGTTCTGAGGGCAAAAACACCTTGTTAATGAGAGAGGTTAGAGGGGAATGGCCAGACTGTTTCAAGCTGACAGGAAGGCGACAGTAATTCAACTCACAGTTGTCACGTTACAAAAGTGGTGTGCTGCTGATCATCTTTGAACGCACAACACATTAAGCCTTGAAGTGGATGGGCTACAGCAGCAGAAGACCAGGAACATACACTCAGAGACCACCTTGTTAGGTGCAGGAGGTGATGAAAATGTACAATTGTGCATCATCTTTTAAGTTCTCGTGATTTGAAATCCCATCATGGCAGCTGGGTAATTCAATTAGTAACAAAATCTGGAATATCGAGCTGAAGAGCGATGATCATGAAACTACCAGACTGTCATTAAAACCCACTTGGCTTGTGAATGACCTTCATGGAAGTGAAGCCTGCCTTCAATACCTGGCCTCGTGTATGTGACTTCAAACGTTCCTCTGAAGTGGCCTAGCAAGCCACTCAGTTGCATCAAACCATGTCAAAACACAGACATAATGAAATTAATCTCGCAGCATTGATCTCAGCAGCTGAACATCTGCCCAGAACCATTCAGGGGTATATCCCCATCAGTACCTGAGGGCCAGTTAAGGAGACACAATCAGGACTGGCCTCTGTGGCATGCACACGTCCCAAAAGAAGAAAAGGTGCCGTAAGGAGGTTTACAGTCAATGAAATGCATTTAAAATACATTCAGAATCAGAAACCAGTTTATTATCACAGAAACCTGTCATGAAATGTGTTGTTTCGTGGCAGTGGTGCAGCCGAACACACAAAAAATACTATAAGTTACAATGAATAAATCTTGCAAAAGAGGGACAGTGAGGTGGTGCTCATGGGTTCATGGACTGTTCCGACATCTGATGGCAGATGTGAAGAATCTGTTTCTAAAACATTGTGTGTGTGTCTTCAGGCTCCTGTACCTCCTGTCCTGGTATAGAGTGATACAGTCTTCATTCCTATGAAGTGTTAAACGGTTCGCAGGATCTACACACCAAGGGTACGATCTAGACGCAATGTGACAGCCCACATTCTAAAGACGTAGTTAGGGTTAGTAAGTTGTGGGTATGCTACGTTGGTGTTGGAAGGGTGGTGATACTTGTGGGCTGCCCCCAGCACATCATAAATGATGACCCAAACATCATATTTTGTTGTATGTTTCAATGTAAATGTGACAAATGAAGTTAATCTTCCTTTATCTTCTTCTTGATTTCTCTCATAAACCTTTCATAATCTTATGTGAACATCACTAGCAAGAGAGATTCTAAATGTGTCTTCTGTCATCAACAACAGTATCATTGCTAGTAACAGTTCCAGAGTATCCTGTGGGACACCACTGATCATGAAGACTGTGGCCATATTAAGGTGAATTTTTTTAACTTATTGAGATACAATGCGGAATAGGCCCTTTCGGCCCTTCAAACCGCACTATCCATCAACTCCCGACTTAACCCCAGCCTAATCACAGGGCAATTTATAATGACCAGTTAACCTAACAACCAGCATGGCTTTGAACTGTAGGAGAAAGCGAGTACAAACTCCGTACAGACGGTGGTGGGAAATGAACCCAGGTCACTGGTACTGTAAAGCGATGTGCTAACCACTATCTTATGGTGCCACCCCAAAGGGCAAACTGAAAGGGAACTTCCTCACTCAGAGGGTGGTGAGAGTGTGGAACGAGCTGCCAGCGGAAGTGATGGATATGGGTTTGATTTCAATAAGAGGAATTTGGATAGATACAAGGGTGGGAGGGGTATTGAGGGCTATAGTTTAGGTGCGGATTGATGGGATTAGGCAGAATAATAGTTCAGCATGGACTAGATGGGATGAAGGGCCTGTTTCTGTGCTGTGGCGCTCTTTGTCTCTGGGTAATCAGCAGTCTGTGATATACTCTCTGCTTGCCCGGATGAGCATGGTTCAGACAGGAAGCCCAGCTGCATCAAGACAAAGCCGTACATTTCATTAGCACCATATCTACTGTCCGAAGCATCCACTGCCATCGCCACCGGTGCATGATAAATGTAGCATATACAATTCACAAAGTGCTCTGCTTCTACTTGCCAAGGCCACTTTGATAAGCCTGTGACCTCTAACAGAAGCACAAGGGCAGCAGGCATATGGAGAAGCCGGCACGTACAAATTTTCTACCAAGGGTATCCTGTCTTGGAAATATATCATCCTTTCTTCATAAGTGTTGGATCTAATTCTTGGAACTCTCTACCTAATAACCTTCACCAGAAGGGCTACAGCTGTTCAGGATAATCGCCATCTCCATCTCGAAAACTGTAGATGGTTTTTCCAGCATTGCCCGTGTCCTGTAAATAAATTTAAAATATTCCTAGTCCACATGCTCATTCTAACTATTTGTGTCATCTTTTTTAGTTATAAAGCTTCCATCGAGGTACCCCTATATCTAGCATCACTTTATGTACAGACAGTCGGTTCCCACACTGATCAGGAAATCCAGCCTCCACACCCAGCTCATAATTCTCCAAAATTTCTGCCACTTCTAACAGGATCCCACCACCAACCACATCTTTCTCTCCCCCTCCCCCCCCCCAACTCTGCTTTCTGCAGGGATCGCTCCCTATGCAACTCCCTTGTCCATTTCCCACTGATCTCCCTCCTGGCACTGATCCTTGCAAGCGGAACAAGTGCTACACCTGTCCCGCCACCACCTCCCTCACCACCATTCAGGGCCCTAAAGAGTCCTTCCAGGTGGGGCGACACTTCACCTGTGAGTCTGTTGGGGTCATAACCTGTGTTCGGTGCTCCCGGTGTGGCTCCTGTATTTCGGTGAGACCCGACGTAGATTGGGAGACCGCTTCGTCGGGTACCTACGCTCCGTCCGCCAGAATAAGTGGGATCTTCCAGTGGCTACTCATTTTAATTCCATTTCTCATTCCCATTCCAATATGCCCATCCATAACCTCCTCCATTGTCGTGATGAGGCCACACTTAGGCTGGAGGAACGACACCTTATATTCCATTTGGGTAGCCTCCAACCTGATGGCATGAACACTGCTTTCTCAAACTTCCAGTAATATCCCCTACCCCCCTTCATCATTTCCCATCCCCTTTTCCCTTTCTCACCTTATCTCCTTGCCCATCCATCGCCTCCCGCTGGTGCTCCACCCCCACCCTTTTTCTTTTTTCCATGGCCGTCTGTTTTTCACCAATCAACTTCCCAACTCTTTACTTCATCCCTCCTCCTTCCAGGTTTCACCTGTCACCTGGTGTTTCTCTCTTCCCTCACCCCCCCCCACCTTGCTCCTCAGCTTTTTTTCTCTAGTCCCGCCAAGAGTTTTGGTCCAAAACGTCGCTGTACATTTTTCCACGATGCTGCCTGGCCTGCTGAGTTCCTTCAACATTTTGTGAGTGTTGCTCAGATTTCCAGCATCTGCAGATTTTCTCTTGTTTAAGAAATAAGAAGGATTGGGGAACATGCAAATATCACCTCCTTCTGCAACGTTATTGCCTAGGTAGAAGTGATATTGAGCGACACGATGGAGGAACTCAGCAGCAGCTATTGAGGAGAATAAACAAAGTCGACACTTCGGGCCAGGATCCTTCGTTAGGACTGGGAAGAAGTTGGAATAAGAAGGTGGGGAGAGGGTAAGGAGCACAAGTTGGCAGGTGAGAGGTGTTCTAAAAGGATGTCTTATTCTGAGGTTTTGCTCTCTGGTCCCAGACTTCCCCACTGTAGGAAACATCCTCTCCTCTCCACATGAACACTAGGTAGGCCTTTCAATACGTGATAGGTTTCAATGAGATCCCCTCTCATCCTTCTAAACTCCAGCAAGGACAGGCCCAGAAATGCTCCTCATATTTTAACCCTTTCATTCCATATCATTACAGAATGTCACTAAGAGAGAAGCCTCGGAAAGCATCTGTCCCTGAAGCAGTGAGTGCAGCGAGAGAACCAACACTCACCTTCAGATAAACCCGTGATTAAGTGCTAACCTGGCTGGTGTATAGAGGTGAAGAGTTTCACCAGGTCACCGGGGATCAGAGGCAGTGAAGAGGCTGAGGCTGAATCGATCAGCGAGGACAGATGGACTGATAAATGCTTTCCAAATAGCCAAGGTTGAGATAACAGATTGCCCCAGGGATGAGCAAGTGCAATCTGGCCTCAGTGATCCTTGACCTTTTCCTGATGGAGGTTTACTTTTACGAATGTGTCAGCACCAAAATGGTCTAGATCTGCCAGACTCTTCCCCAAAAATAAATGGGATGATTTCTGGGGAAGTTATGTAAACACCGGAGAGAAATTGGAACGGGAAGTTATGTTGCTGGGATCGGAAGAAGGGATGCATGGAGTTAGTGAACCTTGCTGGATCCTAATGTGTCTGTGATCCAAAGGTTCTTTGCAAGTCAAGAATGAGACATAAATCTTGTTGCTTACGGCTGTTTTTTTGACTGTTACAAAAGCAAAGAAGAAGAAGGCAAAGTGTTGCAAAGAAAACAGCAGACTAAAAATAATAAAGACGAGAAAGTCTGCAGATGCTGGAAATCCAGAGCAACACACACAAAATGCAGGAGGAGCTCAGGGTTGAAATGTCTAATACCACAGGGCATGCATTGAAGGTGAGAGGGGGTAGGTTCAAGGGGGATGTGAGGGGTAAGTTTTTTACTCAGAGAGTGGTGGATGCCTGGAATGGTGGTAGAGGCAAACACATTAGAGGCTTTTAAGAAACATTTGGATAGGCATGTAAATGTGAGGAAGATGGATGGATATGGACATAGTGCACGTAGGAGGGATTAGTGCTTAAGTGATTTGATTTGCTTTTCATCTGTTTAGGAACAATATTGTGGGCTGAATGACCTGTTCCTGTGCTGTACTCTTCAATGTTCTAACTGTAGTGTAATTACTGGAAAATTCACTGAACAATTACACGAACATAGGTGGTCATCTGCCACCATCTTCCATGAACTTCAGTTCTGAATGTTATTTGCTTACTTTTATTGTTTCCACGATTTGTTTTCTTTCTACACATTGGGTATTTGATGGTCTTTTTTAATGGGCTCTACTGGGTTTCTTTGTGGCTGCCTGTAAGGAGACAGATCTCAAGGTTGTATAAAGTATACAGACTTCGTTAATAAATGCACGTCGAACTTTTTGAACTTTATTTATCCAAAGATACAAGCAAGCATATGAACACTAAACTACAAGAAAAGTAACAATTGTACACCCCAATCCCACAAGCTTCACTAGACCTGAATCTACGCAGGCTCAACGAACAGATTCAACAATGTAAGTGCCGAAAATTTGCATGAGGTTGGTGCTATAATATTTGTATCTGTTACCTTTTGTAATTTCAAAACATTAAATTCATTCAAAGGAAGATACCTGAATCCGGAAATGTGGGTCTAGCTTCGTATCTACTTTAAGTGAGGTGTGCACTTATCACGTGGTAGCGTGATGACATATGCAATTCATATATTTATCATATAACCCGTAATGAATTATTTAAACAAACAAGAGTGCTTAATCAACATATATACACACAAGATTACTCAAACATGACTTAAATATTAAATACACAACAGTATCCATAAAAAGGGATATAATTCTTTCCTTTTGCTTGCTTTTTCTTTCCACTTTTTTCTATGTGTATACCTCAGATAAATACTTTGTGGAGATTTGTGACATATATGATTATATGAAATATATGTACAATGTCTGAAATACATCTTATGGAAATGTTTGTTTGATGAACTTCAATAAAAAAATAAATTACAAAAAAAAGTGAAGTGTTGGGATGTTGTGGGGTAAGAGACATGCCCTCTTCTCATTGCTACCATCAGAGAGGAGGTACAGGAGCCTGAAGGCACACAGTTAGTGTTTTAGGAACAGCTTCTGCCCTTCTGCTGTCCTATTTCTGAATTCTCCATAAACCCATGAAGACTACCTTACTATTTATGCATAGAACATCAAACAGTGCAGCACAGTACAGGCCATACAGGCCATTCAGCCCATAATGATGTTCTAACACTTTAACCTACTGCAAGATCACTTTAACCTTTTCCTCCTACACTGCCCTCCATTTTACTATCATCCATGTACCTATCTATGAGTTTCTTAAGTGCACCTAATGTACTTGTCTTTACCACTATCCCTGGCAGGACCTTCCACACATTCACCATTTTTCACTTTTTTGCTGTTCGAACTGATAAGTGGCATGGTAGCTGGTGGCACATGTTACCATGTCAATTATCTGTGAGGAGTTTGTACATTCTCCCTGTGACCATATGGGTTTCCTCTTGTCCATTCTAACCGTCTGCATCCCCGTCTGGTATGGGGAAACTTAGTTCCATCATAGGCACCAGCCTCCAAAGTATTCCGGACACTGTCAGGGAGTAATGCCTCTAAAAGGTGGTGTATATCGTTATTAAGGTCCCCTATCACCCAGGTTGTGCCTAGTTCACATTGCTACCATCAGGGAGGAGGTACAGGAGCCTGGAGGCACAGACACAACAATTCAGGAGCAGCTTTGTCCCCTCTGCCATCCAATTTCTCCCACATTCCCAAAAAGATAGGTATGGGTTAGGGTGAGTAAGTTGTAGACACGCTATACTGGAGCCTGAAGCATGACAACACTAATAGACTGCTCTAGTACATCTTGGTCTGTGTTGGTTATTGATACAAGCAACACATTTCACTGTATATTTTTGCTATGGGGGAACGAATGGTGAGGGTTAACAACTGCTAAACAGTAAGTTGTGGGGAACACTTGGAGTCTGCCCCGACACGTTCATGATGCAAACGACACATTTGACATTGTGGGCCAAACTGCCTGTTCCTATACAGTACATGTATTGCTCAATGTTCAACATTCAGACTAACATAAGGAATTTGCAGGTGATGAGGAGCTTTGGAAATTACTTCCAGCTACACAAAATTCATCAGATATTCCACTTCAAATTACTCAGCTATTGCGTCTCAAAATATTACAGAAATCTACCTAATTTGCATTTGAATGAAGCAATGCTATTAGCTTCCACCATCTCCCTGGGGAGCCTATTACATAGATTGGGTTTTGAAAGCTTGTTGATTGCGGGAAGGTGAAAGGATTGGCGGATGGATAGGGAACACGTGTGCCAGGATGTTACTCAGGATGAGAAATCTTCACAAAGCACGAGAGTGGAAAAGCAGAGGTTACTAGCTGATTGTGGGAAGGTCAAGTCAAGGTTATTGTCATTTAACTATATACATGTATTCAGCCAAACAAGAGGATATTTCTCTGGACCCGCTTGTAAAGCGTGGTAGAGCACATAACACACATATATCACTCAATGACTTAGGAAAGTAAGAATTAAATCTACAAATGAATTGCACATAGATAAACTAAGTTGGGTTGAGTTGTTCTCCGATCTTGGCAACATTTGCAAACGTTTCATCACCATACAAGGAGACATCATCAGTGTGTTACTCTCTTGTGCTGTGTCCTCCGAATGCTTGGCTTTTATAAACTTATCAATCAGTTGACTGGTCATCATTATGGAAACTCAACTGTGACATGGGGGGGGTTCTTGTCGCTGATAGATTGCGTGGCGAATTCTGTGTGCTGTCTGGAATTTTGCTCGCATTGGCTTATAAATGGGATCGAGGTCTATATGTCTGTTTATGGAATTGCTTGCGGAAAACCACACTTCTAGGAACTCTCTTGTTGGCTTGCGACATTCCTTTCACTGATGCCCAGTCGAATCTGTGCTCCTCTCAATCTTCATGGGTAGCGACTAGGAAGAGTTGGTCATGCTGCTTAACAGTCACCCGAGCTAAACGTTTTCCCAGTTACTTCCATAAACAAAGTAAAGTGCAAAAATTAACTAATGTAGGGTACAGTACAAATTGTCTGGTGCCACTTCGAACGCGATGTAGCAGGGAGTTCAGAAGCCTAATGGCCTGAGGGAAGAAGTTGTTTCCCATCCTGACTGTTCATGTTTTTATGCATCGAAGTTTCCCGCCTGTTGGTAGAAAGCCAAAGAGGATGCTGGATGGATGGGTGGGATCCTTGGTCATACTAAGGACCCGGTGTATGCAGCATTCCTAATAAATGCTCGCTGGTGGATGGTAGGGAGACCCCTATGATTGACAGAAGGATAGGACACATGTGACTGGATGGTACTCAGGATGAGAGATCTTCACAGAGCACAAGGCTGGACAAGCAGGGATTGCTTGTTGATCCAGTCAAGGAGCTGGCAAAGACGAGATGTTTTAACAGCAAGAGAAATCTCTGCCTCTGCTGAATGTGCCTATGATATTTTGAGATCAGGGATTTAAAAATATTGGTAAAAGATGTAGAAGAAAATGAGGAGACGTATTCTGACTCACCCAGGATGTGGAATTAGTGGAAAGATATTACATAAATAATCTTCAACGGAAACTGGGCTGGAATTTGCTGGGTTACTGACATATGCTGGGATATGGGACCAAGCAAGAATGCTGTTTCAAAGTTCAAAGTAAATTTACAATATTGTGCAAAATTCTTCCGCACATGTACAGTTAGGTTGCCTAAGACTTTTGCACAGTGCTGTGTTGGACAACGTGGAGTGGAGAGTGAGTTGTAAAGCTGGCAGGAGCAAAGGATGTTGGGAATGGCATGGGAGGAGTGTGGGACAGGTGGCAGAGAGGAAGTTCCAGGGACGAAGGTGGTGCGGGTGCAAACACACCCAGCCATGCAAGATCATTTGATTCCAAACAATTAGCTTATTGATCATTACTGGGTGTCTCTCTATGGCTTCCTGCTCCCTCCCCTCTCCCTTCCCCTTTTCCCAACCAGGATTCCCCTCTCCCTGTCCCCTTCCCACTCTCAGTCCACAATAGAGACCCATGTCAGAATCAGGTTTATCATCACTTACATATGTTATGATTTTTTTTGTGGCAGCAGTACAGTGCAATACATAAAATTACCACAGTACTGTGCAAAAGTCTCAGGCACCCTGGCTATATACATGGACCTAAGACTTTAGCACGGTACTGTATATGTCACTGTATATTATACTGAGATTCATTTCCTTGCAAGCATTCACAGTGGATACAGAGAAACACAATAGGATCAATAAAAAAACTACACACAATAAAGGTGGACAACAACCAATGTGCAAAATGAAACAATCTGTTAACGTTCCCTCTAATTTATTTTCAGCTGCACAGTCCAGCCATTGCTCTGAGCAGGGGATCTTTACATGGCCTGAAAACTGAGTAGCACTTTAAATGTTTAAATCTTAAGAAAATTCCAGCTGTGCAGCAACAAAGGCTATGTGCGTGGGAGTATTTCAGTTACTGCACGGTCATGCACCCGCACTGCTTAGAGTGCCAACTGTGCAAATACAAATAATATTAATATTAATAATAATTAATAAATAATATTGAGAAAATGAGTTGTAGAGTCATTGAAAGTGAGTCTATTAGTTGTGGAATAAGTTAAGTGTTGGTTCAGAAGCCTGATGGTTGAAGGGGAATAACTGATCCTGAACCTTTTGGTGTGGAACCTAAGGCTCCTGTACTGCCTTCCCAATGGCAGCAGTGAGACGACAGCATGGCCTGGATGGTGGGGGACTTGATGATGAATGCTGCTTTCTTATGGTAGTGCTCCTTGTAGATGAGCTCAGTAGTGGGGAGGGCTTTTTCTGTGATGGACTGGGCTGTATCTACCAGTAACGCACTGCTGTATTCAAAGATTCAATACAAACACAGCGGGCTAATGGTTTTCAGTGAAGGAAATCCCTACAGATAGTAAGTGAAATCCATTGAGCTGTCTTCAATCCCAATGCAAGTTCATCCATCTAAACCATTAACTCTTGTTTCTCATTCCAATGTGACCTGCTGAGTGTCTCCAGCATTTTCTGTGCTTTTAGATTCTCTGCATTCACCCAGATTGGAAAGCATCATAGAGTCATAGAGCACTACAGCACAGAAACAAACCCTTCAGGCCATCTGGACTGTGCAGAACCATTAATCTGCCTAGTCCCATTGATCTGCACCCACACCATAGCCTCCTCAATGTACTGATCCAAATTTCTCTTAAATGTTGAAACTGAACCCACATCCACCTCTTCTGCTGGCAGCTCGTTCCACAGTCATCACCCTCTGAGTGAAGCAGTTCCTCCGCATGTTCCTCTTAAGCTTTTCACCTTCCACCCTTAACTCGTGTCCTCTAGTTGCAGTCTTACCCAACCTCAGAGGAGAAAGTCTGCTTGCATTTACCCTATCTATCCCCTCATGATTTTGTATCCCTCTATCAAATCTCCCCTCATTCTCCTTCACTCCAGAGAATAAAGTCCTGATGTGTTCAACCTTTATAATTTTTGGTGTGGGGGTGCAATTAGGTTTATCAAAATGAGGAGAGCTTTCCTTCAGCTTCATGTCAGGGGGCCAAAAGACAAACTTTCCAGTGTCATGCAACTGCGGTGAGAAAATGGGCTAAACATTGATTATTTGGTAATGGCAATTCGTAGTTGGGAGATCAATAAACAACTGTAATGCCACATACCTTTCCAAGTATAGATGGGCACTTTGCCACAGTTATATAGAGAATGTAACTGAATCCAGTGGATGTTCACAATTGCTGTGTCAACATGGATGTAATTGGGCTAGCGTTTTAGCAAGAGGTAAAATAACATTTTAGGAAGATTCTTCCCCTCCACCATCAGATTTCTGAATGGACTATGAACCCATATACACTACCTCAATCATTTTCTCCATTTTTCTTTTTTGCTCTCTTTTTGTAGTACTTACTTACTGAATTTTAATATATATATTTCTTATTGTGATTTATAGTTTTTTTTATTATTATGTGTTGCAAAGTACTGCTGCTGCAAAACAACATATTTCACGACATATGCCGGTGATATTAAACCTGATTCTGGTTAATGCTCTGTCTTCTACAGCTGCTGAGTTCAGGGAGAACTAATCTAGAGAGGTACCACAACATTGGCTGCCTGAATTCCGATCTCACTCGGATGCAGTTGATTAGACTGCTGGAGGAACTCAGTGAGTAAGCAAGTGTCTACGGAGAGGAATAAAGGAGCCGATGGTATGGTTCAGGTGGAGGCCCTTCATTGGTCCAGAAGGATATGTGTGTGTGTGTACGTGTGAGTTGCTCAAGATTTCTCAGCATCTGCAGAGAGAGAAACAGAGTGAATATTTCAGCTGAGTGACCGTGTGCCAGTACAGGCCAGCTTAAAAGCTATGCTTGTTAAATTCAGTGTTGAATCTTGAGCAGGATGAAAGGAGGGTTCTCTTTTAAGCCTATCAAGTATTGAAAGGCCTAGATAGAGTGGACATGGAGAGGGTGTTCCCTATAGGGGTGGAGTCTAGGAGCAGAGGGCACAGACTCAGAAACAAGGATGTCCCTTTAGGACAGAGGTGAGGAGGAATTTCTTTAGACAGTGTGGTGAATCTGTGGAATTCACTGCCACAGACGGCGGTGAAGGCCAAGTCATTGGCTATATTCAAAGTGGAGGTTGATGAATTCTTGACTAGTAAGGGCATCAAAGGTTACGTGGAGAAGGCAGGAGAATAGGGGTGAAAGGGTTGACTGTAAAGAGTTTGTATGTTCTCCCTGTGACCGCGTGGGTTTCCTCCTGGTGCTCCGGTTTCCTCCCACAGTCTAAAGGTATACCAGTTGGCAGGCTAATTAGTCATTGTAAACTCTCCTGTGATTAAACTAGAATTAAATCGGGGGCATTGAAGGGCAGAATGGCTCTAGTTCTGCTCCTGTGCCTTATAGTCTTACTTGCAGAATCTTTTGAGTTGAAAGGTTTATTATTCCAGATTTTATGGTAACACAGTGTAGCTGTGTGTCAGCAGCAAGTGCACAGTGGGGGCGATGGGGAGGAAGTAATTAAAGTTGAACGAAATTACATGGACAAAGTTCAGACTGTTAGTGATTGGTATGGACCCTTAACACTGAAGCGTGTCACTTCCTGTCAGGTGCTTTCATCTTCATATTAAGTCCCATCCAGTTTATTGTGCTGTGCATGTCACCTCGAGAAGAGCAGAACATAGAAGCAAGGATGTACTGCCGGACCTTTAGAGCATGGCACTTGGGATATTGTGGGCAATTTTGGGTCTCGTTTCCAAGGAGAGAGAGTCCGGGGATATTCACAAGAATGATCCTGGGAATGGAAGGCTTAACTTATGAGGAGCATTTGATGTCTCTGGGTCTATACTTGAAGGATGAGGCGGTGAATCTCAGTGAAAGTTACTGGATACTGAAAGCAGTGCTGAGAGTGAGACCATCTCTCACTAATCGCCTTCTGTGATCTCTCTTGCCCCTTCCTTTCCAGGCCTGAAGAAGGGTCTCGGTTTAAACACCAACTGTTTATTCCTCTTCGTAGATGCTGCCTGATCTGCTGAGTTCCTCCAGCATATCATGGGTGTTGCTTTGGATACTGAAATGCCTGGATAGGGTGTATGTGGAGAGGATGTTTACATTGGTAGGAGCGTCTAAGATCTGAGGTCTTTGCCTCAGGACAGAGGGATGTCCCTTTAGAAATGACATGAGGAGGAATTTTTTCACCCAGAGGATGGTGAATCTGTAGAATTTGTTGCCAGGGAGGGATATGGACACTGTCATTAGGTACATTTAAGGCAGAGGTTGATAGGTTCTTGATCAGTAAGAGGGTTAAGGGTCATGGGGAGAAGGCGGAAGAATGGGGTTGAGAGAAAAATTCTGCCATGATTGAATGGTAGAGCAGACTTGATGGGCTGAATGGCCTGATGCTGCTTCTTTATGTTATGGTCTTGTGGCTTCCAAATCCTGAAGTGCATGTGCTAGAAACAGACTGATATATTTAATTGATAGATATAAAGCAGGGACAAATGGAATAGGGACTATTGTTCCTATGGCCGTCAAGCTTAGTTCCTGAAGGCCAGAGGGGTGGTAGTGGGGACAAGCTCCCACTACCTACTAAATGCTTCCAGTGGCTAGCTACTAACGCCAGTGGAACAGTTTCTAATGACAGGAGGAGGGTTCAAAGGTGGGTTATTGGTGCCTTAAAACCAGTTGCTTCGTGCAATGGGACTTGTCAGCCGTGGTTGGCAGCTCATCTAGGAGAAGGAAAACTCTGATCTCAAACCTATCATTCTGCCCTGGTTGACATATCATGTGGACAGCTGGGATGCAACGTCTATGGTCAGCCCCAACCAACGGAAGGCCTCACTGGCTAGCTTACTCCTTATGTCGTTCGTGATCTATAATTTAAAAAAAAAATTTTTTTGTAGAGAAACAGCACGGTAACAGACCCTGCTAGTCCAATGAGCCTGCGCTGTCCAATTACACCCATGTGACCAATTAACCTACTAACTAGATATGGGAGGAAACTGGAGGATCCAGAGGAAACCAAGGCAGGAAAGGCAGCAGCAGGAATTGAACCTGGATAACTGGCGCTGTAAAGTATTACTACTGTACCTCCCCTTACCTCACAAGTTCCAACATATCAAGTGCAAACTGTTCTTCTTTGATGGTAAGTTGAAAGCCTCCACCATCTCTCAGGTTGATAAAAGTTCTCAGCTCTGTTCTGAACTTCCCACCACTTTCCTTGGTTCAATGCACCCTACAATACTGACCTCTCTGCTAAAACATCAAGCAGTCTGCTGGAGAAACTCAGTGGGTGGAGTACCATCTTGGAAAATTGGTCAACTGGTTTACAATTCACACAGGTACGGAGATACAGTGAAAAGATTGCTTGCCGTCCATAGAGATCAGAGTCAAACAATGCCAGACTGCAGAATAAAGTGTTAACAGTTACAGAGAAAGTGCAGCACATTAGAGAGTAAGGTGCAAAGTCAGAGCAAGGTAGATTGTGAGGTCAAGAGTCCAATTTATGGAACAATACAGTGGGATAGAAGCTCACCTTGAGCCTGATGATAATTTGCTTTCAGGCTCTTTTATCTTCTGCCC
The DNA here is from genome assembly GCF_030144855.1 of Hypanus sabinus. Lineage (NCBI taxonomy): Eukaryota > Metazoa > Chordata > Chondrichthyes > Myliobatiformes > Dasyatidae > Hypanus > Hypanus sabinus. The sequence continues at coordinate 157,889,366 of NC_082714.1, read as the reverse complement.
GATGGAATGGGGGAGAAGTGAGAATGTCATGGGTGGGTGGTATCCACTTCTCAGAAGCAGTGAGAAGTGTAGTCAGAGTCCGTGGAGGGGAAGCTGGATTCCAAGACATGCTGAGTTGTGTTCACGACTCTCTATGGTTTCTTACAACCATGGACAAAGCAATGGCCATACCAAACCCCCAGTATAGCTGGATAGGATGATGGCGCCTTCTATGATGCATCAATAAAAATTGCTAAGGGTCAAAGAGGATACGTTGATTATCTTCCTGAGGAAGTAGAGGCAATGGTGAGCTTTCTTCACTGTTTATCCAAGGGAAGGAAATGTTGACAATGTTGGCCTGAAACATTGACAATTCCTTTTCTCTCATTGATCATTTTCAAACTGTTGAATTCCTCCCACAGTTGTATTTCTTTGTATTCCAGTGCCTTCAGTATCTTGTGTCTCGACAGACCACGGACCCTTCCTAGTCTATGTGTATTTCTGGGCTTCTCCAAATGTCACACAATTCAAGTAAGTGCCTATCTGCACCAAAGAAAACATTCCCAGCTTGTATAAACCTGCCTGATGAGTAACCCACCCCAGTGACACAGCATCCCAAAAATCAGTTAAAAAATCAGGTTAAAGAACCATGAAGACTTATTGATGGTGAAAGTATATGAATGAAAAAAAATCTTGAAAACATACACTCAGTTGCCACTTCACTAGATACACTTGTACGTCTGCTCGTTAATGCAAATATCTAATCAACCAATCATGTGGCAGCAATTCAGTATATAAAAGCATGCAGAGATGGTCAAGGGGTTCAGTTGTTGTTCAGACCAAATATCAGAATGGGGAAGGAATGTGATCTAAGTGACTTTGACTATTGAATTATTGTTGGTGCCAGATGGGGTGGTTTGAGTAACTGCTGATCTCCTGGGATCTTCATGCACAACAGTCTCTAGAGTTTACGGAGAATGGTGTGAAAAACGAAAATCTGGTACGTGGCAGTTTTGTGGTTGAAAACATCTTGTTAGTGAGAAGGGTCAAAGGAGAATGGCCAGACTAGTTCAAGCTGACGGGAAGGTGTCAGTAACTCAAATAACCACGTGTTACAACTGTGGTGTGCAGGAGAGCATCTCTGAACACACAACACACTGAACATTGGAGTGGATGGACTACAGCAGCAGAAAACCAAGAAATATGCTCAGTGGCCACTTCATTGGGTACAGGAGGTTTCTAATAAAGTGGCCACTAAGTGTAGAAGAAGGCTGTTCAGCCCATTGAGCCTTTGCTTGCTCATACTCCAATCGAATTCCTTCAGTAATTATGTTCTTGTAACCTTCTAACACTGTATTCTCATTAACTTCCTCCTACCTGTGCACAAGCTTTAACTTAGATTAGCCAATTAACCTCCCATCCAGCACATCACTGGGAAGTGTGGGGAAACTGGAGCACCCAGAGGAATCCCACATGGACACCGGAAGGCATGCAAACACCGTGTGGACAGCAGCACAATTTAGGAGTGACGCTGGGTTTGCTGGCACCGTGAGGTGGCATGGTGAGGTCCCATGATCCCACGGAGCAGTCTCAGGACAAACACGAGTACCTGACAGCTGGTTGTGAATTGCAGTCATTGTTGGAACATTTGCATCATAACATCCAATTGAAGAACACAAACACACGTGCACATATACACACTCAGGCACATATATACACACATACGCACACGTGCACATACACACACACACACACACACTCTCACACACACACACACACACACACACACACACACACACACACACACACACAGACACTCATGCACACATATACACACATACACATGCACACAAAAACACACTCACACACATACACACACATATGGACAAATATACACATATACCCACACACACAGTCACAGACACACACACAGATACACACACATTCCCACACAGACACACTCACACACATACACACATATACACACACATACCCACACACACTCATACACACACTCACATACACTCATGCATGTACATACACACACGCACGTACACTCATACACACACACACACACTCATGCATGGGCACACACACACAAGCACACACTCACACACATACACACACATGAACTAGTGATAATCAGCTATTAGTTGAGTGGTAAATATTGGCCAGGAGAATGGAGGAATGGCCAAAACAGGGTTAGGTCTGCAGTTCCACCATAAGGGACAGATATAAATTCAGAACAATGCTAGTGTAGTTCTTCTAAGATGATGCACAACTCCTCGGGAATTGCTCAGAGAAACTGATGGGTCAACATGGAAGGTGTGGAGGTGCTGACCAAATTCACATTTCTAGATGCAGGTCCTGAGGTGTTGGTGACTCTGTCAGCAGTTGGTAGAAAGTTATACATCAGTTGACATCACTCATGGTAAACCAGTCAAAATGGTTTTTTTGATAACAAGTGCAGAACAGAGTTACCAATCGTGTCTGCACATGACTGGGCCGGGTGGGGTGATGAACAGGAGCAGGAACCAGCCTCTTCTCTGTGGACTCGTTCTTCATTTCTCACTGCCTCAGTAAAGCGGCCAGCATTATCAAAGACCCCCCCAGCTCGGACATTCTCTCTTCTACCCTCTCCCATCGGGCCTGTAAGCAGGTTCCCCCAGGTTCAAGGGCAGCTTCTATCCCACTGTTACCAAATGATTGAATGGAATTCTTATATGATGAGATAGATGTTTGGCCTCACAGTCTACCTCATTATGATCTTGCTCTTTATCATTTACCTGTGCTGCACCTTTCTGCTAGCTCTTACACACTGTTCTGCATTGTTCTTGTCTCAGTATCAGAATCAGGTTTAATATCACCGACATATGTCATGGAATTTTGTTGTTATGAGGCACTGGGTGCATTGCAGTACAAAATAATTAAACTGTAAATTACAGTAAAGACTTTTAAAAAATATATTAAATAAGTAATACAAAAAGAGAGAAGGAAAGATAGTGAGTTCACAGGTTCAATGTTCATTCAGAAATCTGATTGCAAAGCAGACAAAGCTGTTCCTGAATCGTAGAGTGTTGAATTGAGTTTTACCTTATTCTACCTCAATGCACTGTGTAATGATTTGATCTGTGTGATTAGTACACAAGACAAGCTTTTCACTGTATTCTGGTACATGTGACAATAATACAGCAATCCCAGCTCCTTAGGAGCTCCCACCACAGAGCCTCACAGCTAAACCCATTTGTCTGCAGCATGCAGGTGGAGTGCTGCAGTGCCAAAGCTATGTCTTTTATTACAGATATCTCATGGAGGCCCCCTCTATTATTTCAAGTAAAAGTAAAATAAAAGATATAAAAGTATCCTCTATCACCATTGCAAATAGGAACACAAGAAATGAGGACTACAGATAGGGTAAATGCAACGACTGACATTGGGTGGGACTACAACCAGAGGTCATGGGTTAAAGGTGAATGCTGACAAGTTTAAGGGAAACATGAGGGGAAACTTATTCACCCAAAGGATCGTGTGAAACAAGCTGCCTGGACAAGTGGTGCATGCGAGCTCAATTTCAAGATTTAAGCAAAGTATATGGATGGTAGGGGTATGGAAGGCCCAGTGAAGGTTGAGGGAGTAGGCAGTTAAAATGTTTTTGGCATGGACTAGATGGGCTGAAGGGCCTCCTTCTGTGAAGTACTTTCTACGACTCTATGGCTCTAAGTCTCCATGGGGCAGTAAAAAATATTTACGCTGCTGAGGAAAAAGCATAGCCATTCAAATCTGGTCTCTTTTGGAGTTAAAACCCACCTTATAATACACTTAAGCACATAATACATGCATGTATTAGCATGTTTAATAATTAGTGAATTTTAGAATGGATCAATGGGATATTAGATCAGCCATGATTGAATGGCAGAGCAAACGATGGGCTGAATGGCCTAATTCTGCTCCTATGTCTTTGGTGTGAGTAGAGGTTCAAGAACACGGTGTTACAGTGGTTAGTACAATTCTTTACATTAGAGGTGACCTGGGTTCAATTCCTGCCACTGCCTGTAAGGAGTTTGTACGTTCTCTGTGTGACCATGTGGGTTTCCTCCAGGTACTCCAGTTTCCTCCCACAGTCCAAAGACGTAGTGGTTAGCACATTAGTTGATCATTATAAGTTGTCCCATGACTAGTTTAGGAATTTGCTGGGCCGCACAGCTCAGTTCCTCACTGTATCTCAATAAATAAATAAACAAACAGCTACTATCCTTCCACCATTCGGCTCTTGCGCCAACCAGATCACCCTAATCACTACAGTTCAGCAACCACTTTGCACTAAAATGGACGTCCTTTTATTCTAGTTGTGTTCTTTCTATGATTTATAACTTGTTTTGTGAATGGTGCCTGTAATGCTGCAAGTAAGTTGTTAATTTTGTCAGTTAAAACATACATATGACAATAAACTTGAGTTTGATTAGACCTTTAACTATTCAGTCCTCTGTGTATATCCCTAGCTACAACAACATCACTAAAAAACAGCTTATCATCACTGAGTCTTGCTGTGCCCAAAATGGCTGGCCCATTTTTAACAGGATGGCACTTCAAAACTACTTCATGGCCTACTAACTACCTTGGAAAGTCCTCAAGTCATTTCAACCGTAACTGCCGGTACAGTACATAGTAAAAATGAGACAACGTTTTTCAGGACCATGGTGTTACATGACACAGTACAAAAACTAGACTGAACTACGTAAAAAAAAACAACACAGAGAAAGCTACACTAGACTACAGACCTACACAGGACTGCATAAAGTGCACAAAAACAGTGCAGGGATTACAATAAATAATAAACAGGACAATAGGGCAAGGTGTCAGTCCAGGCTTCGGGTATTGAGGAGTCTGATAGCTTGGGGGAAGAAACTGTTACATCGTCTGGTCGTGAGAGCCCGAATGCTTCGGAGCCTTTTCCCAGACGGCAGGAGGGAGATGAGGTTGTATGAGGGATGCATGGGGTCCTTCATAATGCTATAAGTCATAAATAGTAATAAAATAAATATGTCTTTGTTAATGTACCATGTACTTTCAATACATTGTACAGCACACTAATCTAGAAGGGAGAGGAGGAACTCTTTGAGGGATTAGCAGTGGATCGGGTGGCCAGTTCCAAGTTCCTTGGTGTCAACATCTCTGAAGATCAATCCTGGGCCCAACATATTGATGCAATTACGAAGTCACATCAACGGTTGTACTTCATTAGGAGTTTGAGGAGATTTGCTATGTCACCAAAGACTCTAGCAAATTTCTACAGATGTACGACGGAGAGCATTATAACTGGTTGCATCACCGTCTGGTACGGAGGGGCCACGGCACAGGGTCGGGAAAAGCTTCGGAGGGTCGCAATCTCAGCCGGCTCCCTCATGGGCACAAGCCAGCACAGCATCGATGACATCTCAAAAAGGCGGCATCCATCACTGAGGACCCCCATCACCCAGGACATATCCTCTTCTCATTGCTACTATCAGGAAGGAGGTACAGTAAATAAAATTTACATATTTTTATGTATTGCACTGTACTCCTGCCACAAAACAAATTTCATGACACAGGTCAGTGATAATAAACCTGATTCTAATTCTGAATCCATTGTTAAATGAACCCAATTGTATTCCCTGCTGACTAAACTGCAGACCACAAGAATTATTAAGAATTTAACAAGAGTTTTAAAGCATATTGTGGGGTGGACTCTACACCATGGATTCATTTTCTCTGTCTGCATGTTGGTGACTGCTGAGGTGTCATAAAATCACTGGCATCGCACTCCCAATTTGTGCTGACTTTGGCTTGATTTCCCAGTTGCTGGCACACACGTTCAAGGCACTTCTACTTGGTGTTATCCTATATAACGTTAAGCTGCATATAATAATGCACAGCTCCCTCCCTTTTGACAACAGCAACACAGCATCTTTGATGTCTACCTGAGAGGGCAGACACATCCTCATCTTTTTAATTGGAGAACCAAGGATGTATGACTTTTACAGACCACAGAGGAGTGAATTCCTTCAATGAAATCTTGAAAGACCATAAAACCATAAGACATAGGAGCAGAATTAGGTCATTTGGCCCATTGAATCTGCTCCACCATTCCATCCATGGCTGATTTATTGGCCCTCTTAATCCCATTCTCCTGCTTTCTCCCCGCAACCTTGACTCCCTTACTAATCAAGAACATATTAACCTCTGCTTTAAAAATACCTAATGACTTGGTCTCCACAGCCATTTGTGCCAATGAATTCCACAGATTCACTACCCTCTGGCTAAAGATATTGTTCCTCATTTCTGTTTTAAAGGGGGCATCCTTCTAATCTGAGGCTGTGCTCTCTGGTCCTAGACTCACTCACGATACGAACATCCTCTCCACATCCACTCTATTTGGGCCTTTTAATATTCAATAGGTTTCAATGAGATCCCCCTTCATTCTTCTAAACTCCATTGAGTACAGGACCATCAAATGCTCCTCATGTTAACCCTTTCATTCCATGCATTATTCTCAGAAAGGTGTGTGTGCAGGAATTTAGATCAAAGCCATTTTGTTGATTATTGGAAAACACATCCCTCCTTGCTTCTCCTGAACCCTTGCCGATGTACCTGAAGCCATTGTATGATAAGTTTATTTTTGCAAATGCAGACAAATTTTCAAAAATTATCAATAGGAGAGTCCTATTGCAAAGTTCAGTCAGTAGGCACTTCATTAAGTACACCCAAACACCTGCTCGTTAATGCAAATATCTAATCAGCCAATCATATGGTAGCAACTCAATGCATAAAAGCATGCTGACATGGTCAAGAGGTTCAGTTGTTGTTCAGACCAATCATCAGAATGAGGAAAAATGTGACCTGAGTGACTTTGTGGAATGATTGTGGTGCCAGATGGGGTGGTTTGAGTACCTCAGAGGTTGCTGATCTCTTAAGATATTCACGCACAACAGTTTCTAGATTTACACAGAAAGGTGCGAAGACAAAATAAAACACCCAGAGAGGTGCAGTTCTGTGGGCGAAAATGTTTTGTTAATGCGAGGGTCAGAGGAGAATGGCCAGACTGGTTCAAGCTGACAGAAAGGTGACAATAACGCAAATAACCACACATTACATCAGTGGTGTGCAGTAGAGCGTCTGTGAACACACAACTGGATGATCCTTGAAGTGGACGGGCTACAGCAGCAGAAGATCACAAGTATACACTCAATGGCCACTGTTTTAGCTGCCTCTTGTGCCTAATGAAGTAGCCCCTAAGTGGATGTAGGTGAGCTCCACCTAGGCTGTTACGTATTGAATAATGAGCTATCAAATTATCACAGAAAATTCACAAAGCCCATCATGCTGTTTAAAAGATGAAGTAATGGAGGGGGCTGTTATGGGTGTGTGTGAGCTGAGAATTAGGGGATTAATGCTGTTCTTATGTAGGTTTTGTGATCATTGAGCTCGGCTCTGTAATGCATTGAACGTTCGAAATTAAGTGATGGGGGAGGAAGGGTATTTTTATAATCCTTACAGTTGAAATGGGGACCTTACTGAATGGAAGTACAGCCATGCACAACAATGGAACAAAAATAAAAGCTGAAGGCTGGGACCTGATTCAGATCATTACAAAAGGTATGACAAACAGCAGCTATAACGGGAAAGT